>NC_035443.2:75681935-75981935 GCF_002127325.2 Helianthus annuus
GCGTTTTCTTTCCATCCTTCAGGTTAGTTCCGGTTTCTCCTATTTCCTTATTTTCTTCTTATTTTCTGCAAAATGGGTGCTCGTAAGGATTTGGCAAAATCCTTTTCTCGATTAACCCAAGAAGAAGTAGAACTGTTTTGCATGGAATATGGTATTGGGACCAAGTTTAAACCAACTGCTCCTGCTTGTGACGTTCCGATTGATAAATGTCCGGCAAGTTCTATTGCTCTTTATTGTCGTCATTTCGAGTTTTCGAACCTCTGTCATCCATTTTCCCTCTTTGTTTTAAATCTGATGGAGTATTACCGAGTCTCCTTTGGTCAAATTCATCCGAAGGGCATGGCTAGGGTTTTACATTTCGAAGTTTTGTGCCGTGCCCTTGGTTATGATCCTTCACTGTTGCTTTTCCGTCGGTTTTTCCGTTTGGCCAAAACAATGAGTGGTTCACCTTTGGAATGTCCAAGGTTGATGTTTGTCTTATTTCTTCCATGGTTACCACTCTTGGTACTTGGAAGGATCGTTTTTTCTGGGTCTCTGATTCTATTGTCCCCTTTAAGATGGTGGGCGGCACCCGAATGCTGTTCTCAATGAACCGGAACCCTCTGAATCCGATTTGAATAACGCTTTTCTCAAAGCCATCTGGGAGTGCCCTTCAAGGGTTCGTCCCTTTCCTGGATATTTGCTAGTTCTGTTAGGGGTTAGTAAAGTGTGGGAAAATACCAATCGGGATCCGGTTCTAATGAGGAATGGCACGGGTATGCATTTTCTGTTTTACTCCTTTTGCGTTTTCTTAATTTATGTCTTATGTGCTTTTTGTTTTGTGGTTATTTGCAGTCATGTCTGCACTTGATTTCATAAAAAGTGACGATACTTCTGATGTTGCGTTTGAGGATGTTCCAGTTGTTCCTAATGAAAATGTTGTAGTTAAGGGTGCTGAGCAAAGGTTTGAGGGGACTGGGTATGTCATTGTCTCCAATGTTAAGGGTTTTTCTAAGCCTGTTGCTCCCAAGGGTTCAACCCGTCGATCTACTCACCGTTTACTCAAAGGTTCTCCTCAATCCACTTCTACTGAACCAGTGGAGTTGAGTGATGATATTGAGGCTTCTGAAGATCAAGGTGTTGAAGTTGGTGCTGAGAAGAAGTTGGTTGTTCATGGGAAGAAGACTCCGGCCAAGAAGGTTATGGCTACTCCTGTTCAAGGTTCTTCGAGCAGGGACGTTGAAGGGTTGGATCCAGATGAGGTTTATGTGCCTGGTTGGTCAGTGAAGGTTGATGATAGTTTTAAGGATGCTGCTGTTTGTGAAGATGTGTTAAACCACATTGCTCCTCCCTCAGTTCATAACACCATTGCTGAGATGGATGATGACATGATGTTGTCTCACATGATTTTGAGTACTTGCAACCTTTCTGCCATGCTTCCTCAGGGAGTTGCTCGTTTTCGTAAGAGGATGCATGAGTATGAAGAATTTTCTAAGAAGAAAGAGAAAATGAAATCTTCCATAGCTTCAATGAAGAAAGAAATAGGTGGGTTTGCTGAGAAGGAAGAGGCCTGGGTCAAAAAGGTTGGTGAGTTGTGTTGGTGCATGCATCTGTCGACTTCGTCTTGTATCGAGTCTTAGTCTTAGATTGTTAGATCAGGGCACGTTTTACGAGAAAATAGGATAGCATATATGTCTTAGATGAGGGTTTCGCTTATAGGGACATAGAGGGTTTTGCTTATTTGGTATTGTATAGGTTTCGCTCATATGTCATGTTCCTTGAAGCGAAACCTCAGCAACTATATATAGGTGCACATAAGCGAAATCATAAGAACAGTCTTGTATTTCATACCGAGGTGCTGCCAGTGTGAGATTTGTATGTAATCTGTCAGATATCAATACAAAAAGGTGTTTAAAGTGATTTGCTAGCTGTTTCTAAGTCAGATACTTGTTTTCCGCACCTGTATCTTATCAAAACTCCTCTGAACGACTCGTTCGGGTCGAAACACGATCCTACAAGTGGTATCAGAGCTTCAGGAGGAGGAGTTCTGCAGAAATTAGCTGGAATTCATCGAGATTTCTTACTTCTACACCTTCTTTCATCATTTCAGAGAGATTTACTGGTCGAAATTCGCTCAAAATTTCACAGACTGTGCATTATTGGACATAGACAAATCCCTGAGAGTTTGGCACTGTAACTCGAACTAAAGATGAACCAAATTAACTTCCGATTAGGTTTCGCTTATACGTACACTTAGTGATTTCGCTTATTGGAACAACTTGATTTCGCTCATAGTTACACATAATCTGCTATTTCGCTCCAAAGGCCCATCTAATTTCGCTCATAGAGTCACATCATTCTGAGATTTCGCTCTTGTGACACAATATAAGAGATTTCGCTCATTTGATCACTTGATTTCGCTCCAAAGGTCATTAGGGTTTCGCTCTTGTGTCATAATATCAGGGGTTTCGCTTTTGTGAACACCTGATTTCGCTTATAAGGTCATCCAAAGTAGTGATTTCGCTTTTAAGGACTGTTGTGGGAAAATTTTTAAAATCTGAAAATGGACGAGGAATTTTATAACGCATTCGCTACTCCGGTTACCCCGATCACTATTGCACAGAACACAATGCTCGAAAACGAAACGGGAACAATGCAAAAACCACCCAAACTATTGAACATTGAAGAATATAAAGGGTGGGAAGGTCGTTTCGAAAATTCGGTCCAAGCTAATTACCTAGATGCATGGGAGTGTGTTGAAACGAAATATGTGAGACCGTTAAATGATGATGAAGAGGAAGTTGCGATCGAAGACATGAGTGCCGATGACAAGAAGAAATATAAGAATGAGAAAATGATGCTAAGTTTGTTACAACAAGCGGTGAAGGAAGATATTATGGTGTTGTTACAACACAACGGAAGTTCTTATTCCATCTGGAAAGCATTACGTTCAAAGTTTGTTGGAAGTCAGGAGATGGTGAAGAATAACAAGTCGCTTTTGAAAAAGGAGTTTGATTTGTTTCGAGGATTAAAGAATGAGAGCACAAAACAGATCATTGAAAGATATTGCAACTTGTTAGTGAATATGAAGAGGTTAAGCATCAACAAAGACAATGAAGAGTTGATTGAAAAACTTGCAGATGCGTTACCACATGAAACTTGGGGAACATATCTGATGATGCTTAGGAACAAAAAGGGTTTTAGCACGTTAACCTTGAGCAAATTCATTGAAAAGTTGGAAGCTCGGGAAATGGAACAAAGAAAGATTGTTAGGATGAAAGATTTCGATGGTGAACAGGATATTGGGTTGTATTACAAAGCAGGGGTGAATGAGAAGTCTACAAATCTATCTCCAAAAATAGAAACTGCTTACAACGCCAAGAATTCTTCTGAAAGTTCATCATCAGGATCAAACAGCAAAACAAGTTTTACATCATTTCCATCTTTTGATCCGAACATTTCAACAACAAAAAATGGGAGAAAATTTCAGTGCAATATTGTTTTAAATCTTGAAAATGATCAAGATTATTCTGAGGAAGTTGCTAAAAACCACATGTCTTTATTGGGAATGGTTTTAGAATCTTATAGTTGTTTTGTTGCAGGTCGTATCGGGAATCCAATGCTAACAAAGGAAGATTACGACCAGATAGATGCTGAAGAGATGGAACTGATGGACATAAAATGGTGTTTGGCCAGTGTGTTAAGGAGAGCTGAGAAATTCAAGCAGATCACGGGGAGAGATGATCTTCGGGAGGCTTATGTTTCTACTTTAGGTTTTGACAAATCTAAAGTCACTTGTTTTCGTTGCAGGGAGAAAGGTCACCTTAAGAGGGAGTGCACCAACCGTGAAGCAAGTGGAGCTCAGAATCCTTTCAACAACAATAATGATTACTATCGAAAAGCCATCTACTATCAAGTTGCTCAACAACCATCTCAACAGCATCAACATCAAGCACAAACTGCACATGGAAGACCTATAATTGAAGATTCTGGAAAGAGAGCTTGTGTGGTTAATCAGAAAGAAAATAAGTCATTCAACTGGGATAAATATGTTTCAGCTGATGGAAAAGCTTGTTTGATTGATCAAGATGATGAAAAGTTACCCGAGGGTTTTAGCTGGAAGAGTTTCACTTGGGATGATTATATTCCTGATCAAGCTACAGCTTACACTGCTTTTGTTGCCTGAATTGAAGAAGAAAGTGATGATGATACTGAGTATTATGCTAGACAAATGGAAAAACATCTGAAGATGATGGCAGAAAGCGACAGCGAGGATGAGAAGACAAAGAAGAAAAAGAAGAAGGTAAAGACACCAGTTAGCAGCGATGATGAGACAGTACCAGTAGTGAGAAGAAAAGTAAAAGAAACTCCAAAGTTTGAGATTAATGAAGAAGCCATTGCAAAGAAGAGTGCAATAACTTGTGAAAACTGTGAAGCTGTTAAGAAACAGAACAGTTCATTGATCCACAACATGAACAGATTGAAAGAATCATATGATGTGTTGAACAGGGCAATGAATATGTACAACGGCACAAGTGAAGAGCAGGCTACAACAATGAAAACACTTCAGGGAGCTTTCATGGTCAAGCAAAAAGTGGTAAACAACTATATCGAGAAGTGTGCTGCTCTTGAACAAAAACTGGAACTTCAGAGAATTGAAACTGAAAGAGTTAATCGCTTGTTGAAAAGTTACTCATGTTCGTCTTATGTTATTGACAGGATTTATCCAACAGGTGAAAGTTTAAAGGCATTTTGAGAACAATGATGTAACTGAAGAAAAGAAAGTTTCAGAAGAAAAGATTGAAGATAAGACTCCAATGAAAAGGACCAAAAAGAAGAAAGGCACTGTAGAGACGACATCTGGTAAGAAACAAGGTGTCAGTTACAACAAGTGTCCACCCCCTCTGGAAAATGGATATTTGGCTAGAAATCCAAATGATGAAAGAGTCAAAAAGGCAACTAACTTACAATGGGAGTCGGAGTCGTCAGTCAATCTACCAGAAAGTATTGATGTCACGTTTACATCATCTGACACTGATCAACAATCTCAATTGATGAAGATAATGGTGGATCATGTGTTAGAAAACGATGAAACAGAGGAGTCAAAGTCGGAGTCCGCGTCAGAGTCAAAGTCTGAGTCAAACACTCCGGGACAAACAGAAAAACAGAGAAAAATAGTTTATGACAAAGAATTCCTGTTATCAAAATCTAATTTGGATGATGAACCGTTTAAAGTTGCTTACACTTTGAATGATTCTCACAAATTATATTCTGATGAGGAATTTCCAATAAGAGGTGTCAAAACTGAAATGATTAAAAAGGTTTTCAAACTAACAGAAATTAATATTTCTGAAATAAAAGATTTACATCTTAATGAAAAACCTAATAAATACACCTCAAGAGTACAACAAAGATTAAACAAGAAAAAAGGTTACAGTTCTAGTTCAGGTTTTCAAAAGAAATCTAACCATAACGGTAATTTCAAAAAGAAAGGTATTGGTTTTATTCCAACAGAAAAACAGAAAAATGAAAAATATGTTCGTGATTTTAAATCCAAAATGACATTTGTTTCAGGTACGTCAACAGACGAAGAAGAAAAGAAAGACTTCTGGAAGCAGTCAAACAATGAGTTCCTTGCAAAGAAGCAAGATGAATTGAAGAAGATGGCTGAGCAGAAAAAGGATACGAGAACCTGTTACCAATTCAACATTGTTGGACATATTGCTAGAGATTGTTCTAAGGCAATACAATCAAAACAGGGAGTATCTCGTAAACTCAAAGAGCAAGTGGTTGAGTTTGAACCACCAATTGAAAGAACAAAATTGTTTAAAAATTCTACATTTGAAATTGGTGAATGTTCAAACAAGTTTTACAAGAAGAAAGCTAAATCTGACAACCAGAAATGGGTTGTTAAGAAAGTTGTTGAAAGCTCTAGCGATGATTCTGATAGGTCAAAATCAGAGGAGCTATCTTCAGGCGATGAATCTGACTCCACAAAGTCAGATGAGCCACAGGTTATTTCAAAAAGTGAAGCAATTTTAAAAGATGAAAAATCAGTTCCGATCGTGAATGATGAGGATTTTCCATCACTTCGGGCTGAAAATTATAAGAAGAAAATTGGTAAAGTTGAAATTTCTAACAAATTTTATAATGACAAACAGGATTTTGATGCTGAGAAGGTCTTTAACCCCAAAGTAAAACGTATCTTTGGAAAGATGATTGACCGAAAAGCCAAAGGGGTTAAAGAATTTTATGAAAAGAAGAGGAAAGGTAAGAAACCGAGTGATGGTGACTCGGTGACCAAAGGCTGGTCAGGCTTGGGTGGATATTTTCTTCAACTAAAAACCTGACTTGCCGGAGATCCCAAGTTCGTAATCGTGGATCAGGTATCAGCATCTTTCTTAATATGTGTTTGGTAAGCGAGGTTGGCAAGCGAGGAGCAGATATCGGCATCTTTCTTGAGGATTCATTCGGTAATGTCATTATACGAACGGTAAAGAGGTCTGTTTGTGTTTGTTTACTAAGTGGTTATAAGATTTGGTTGTTCATTACTTGCATATGGTAAATCAAGGACATTAATTTGTACTTGCATTTTCCTACAAGTGATTGAGAGACAAGATGATGAACCACATCCCCGAACCTATTATTGATATACCTACAAGTGGTAAAATCAATCAAACTTATTTTCCGGAAAAACCATTTTGATTAAAACAAACTTAAGTGTTTTGAAATCTAAATGGGAAAATAGTTTGTTGATAGGGGAAGTTCTGATTGTTTATGCCAAGTGAATGGCGATTTGATGCGATTTGATATTAGTTGTCAAGTTTTGTACAGTTTGTTTAGTTTTTGTGTCAAGTGGGTCAAGAGCTTAGATAGTTTTCAAATTTCTTTAATGTGTTTGCATTTTAGGGGGAGTAGAAAAATTTCAGAAAATCCAAAAACATTAGAAAATTTGAAAAAGCTAAAAACATGATAAAAAGCAAAAATGAGTTTTGTTGAAAAAAGAGGAAATGATAGTACATCAGTAGACTGTCACAACATGCTAAAGAAATATGAAGATAAAATGTGATAAACAATCTCACTGCGGATGTGTCGGTAGGTTTTTACACATTCAGTAAATTGTGACGAGATATAAACCTAAATTTCAAACTAGCTTATTCTATGGGTTAACAAAACTGCTTGGATATATAGGTAACCCCTGAAATCTTGTTTGAAAGGTCCCTTATTCTGAGATACTAGGTCTTTATGCTCAGTGATATCTGGGGTATTATCCCGGGACTTCTGATGTATGGAAGTACTGACCTAGTCCCCGGATAATGCTTTCCGCAAATGCTTGAAACATAGCATCGCCCTCAGCAAGCTGATGAAACAATAAAATTGATAGTCACTGCTGTTGAAATCAAAAGATCCTATAAAGGGGACACACCGAAAAGTCGAAGCCGTCATCTCTCTGCGTATACGAAAGTATCGACCTGAGCTCTCACGACCCTCGCATATAACTCCTTTACAGATATCATCTGTGGTATACTCACCTGTAAGACTGAATATTGGGATCTGGATACGGGAATATATTCAAGTAGTGGGACACACGGATAAGTTTAAGTATCTAAAACATTAATATCGTATCTCGGATCAGTTGAACTTTGTGTGAAAATTTAAGTGGATCAGTATACTGACAATCTAGGTGAATTGTTTAGAACTTAAAATGAAATGAAGCTTAACGGTGTTGATGATTCGTCTCATAAACTGATATGATCCTCTTACACGAACTCACAAAAATATTGTCTGTAAATATTTCATTTCTGCATTTTCTTGATTCTTCAAGTAATGTTAGTTACTTTCTTTCAGAAAACCCAAAAAGATTTTCGGTGTGTTTTAGCATAAATTTAAAAAAAAAATTCAAAAAGATTTTCGACGATTGATATTGAAAAGTTGATTTTCAAAATTCCAAGTGTTAAACATGATGAACAGATGGTTTCGGAGTGTGTGTTGTTTTTACAAGAAAATGATATAGTTACAAGTGGTTCATCAGAAACAAATTGAGATATTTGTTTGAGATAGTTTCAAATGGTGTATATATGCTTTAATGTTTATCATAAATGTGACAACCCGAATTCCCGAGGTTAGTATTATTCTATTCCACGACTCTTTTGTTGTATCTACATATGTTTGGCATCTTAAAACGGGCATTGTTGCTAGTGGGATTACGTTACAAAGTTGTTAATGATAAACGCGTTAAACACTCGATTCATACAGTAAGAATGTTTACGGCCCAGGATACTAATCTTTCGACCAACATAGGATCTTTCGACCATCTTCAAGATCCTTCGACCATATGACATTAAATCCTTCGACACTATATCTATCTTTCGACCTAGGATCTGATCCTTCGATTCTAGATCCTTCGATTTAGGATCTAGTCTTTCGACCTGAGAATTAATCTCTCGGCCCAGTCTTCCCACTCAAACCCAACCGGTTTGGCCCATTCCCTTCTTTTGATAAGTATACGTAAATACATGTACATCTAGTTTGACTTTTGAAAACCCTAAGAAACAACTTCTTCTCTAAGAATAGCGACGGCAGCAACTCGAAGAAACATTCCTCCTTATTTGCGCTAGCACACACAACATCACCATCGGTTAGTAATGTTACGGATTTCATGTTTTCATGCGAGTAATCTGCTAATACATGATATGATAAATAACTGTTTGATTGAATAGAATAGTATGATAGTCTAAGTATTGTTATATTTGAATTGAATGCATGATTGGGATTGCTACTTGACATCAGCATGATACATCAGCATTATGTGTGATGAAGTTTGCATGAAATTTGAGTAGGATGATAGTTGAATAATTAAATTATATCATGAAGTTGCATGAAAATGTGGGGGGTATCATGTGCAGCCATGATTTCATTATGAAAAATGGTGATTGACTCATACAGATGGTGGCCAAATCAGAATGTTTTGTCCATTGATGTGGTTAACATTTAGTTAAGTGTGATAATGCTTGTCGGCCACCCACCTCTTGACTCAAGGATGTGGCCATGTGCTAATGCTTAAGGATAGGTCCAGTGTCATTGTGACACATGGACGATGAGAGTGATTAAGGAATCAGCAGGTAAACAACGATGTAGACTAGGATGGAATGAAACAAATAATAAAAATAATAATTGGGTTATGTGAGTCAGCGGTAATACATGGGCCAGTGATCGGTTAGCTTTTGTATGGAATGATTAATGGGCCGGGTACATGGGGTGGATTCGTGTAGCATAATCGAGATGTTATATGTTGTTGTAAATTAAATGTGTGCTGAAGTTCTTGATGATTGGGGTAGACCATTCGTGTTAACAATGATCAGCCCAGTTCATCGTGCATGGGAATAGAACATAACGATTTGGATGGTTGTTGTTATGAGATGAAGTTACTGAAATGTTTTGAAACATTGGTTGAGTCATGAATTGGTATATCGCGGATTGAGAATCGGGGCAAGCCAACCGATCGGCCCACAACACTTGTGAAATCCGGGCCGCACGGCTGCACGAAATTCAGGTTGGGCCAGGGCCCGAACCGGGTTAAATGTGATTACATGATTGTTGTGTTATATGTTGGTAATGTTACGATGAGTTGTGTATGTAGATTAAACTGAATAGGTATAGGGCTTGAATACACACTATGGATATGCGATGTTGTGAATATTTGTTACAGCTTATGTGATTGTATGAATCATACTTGTGATTATTTATTCTATGTGCACGAGAGATTGTGATTTATGTAAACGTGAAAACTGATTATTACTGGTGATCATACTAGGAGTTGATTTACCAACTGTGAACGGGCATTTAATCTAACCGAGCAACCCAAAGGTGAGTTCACTACATTCGAGCATGCGTCCCAGTGGTTGGGGACAGTCAGTGGGTATTCCATGGGGGGATGAGTCTTTGGGTAAAAACGAGTATATTGGTTAATATTCTCACCTATCATCTTTTGTCAGTCCCTCATCGGGTATTAGTTAGTAGCGCTACTTAGGTTTGGCACCCTCACCCCGTGCCTGTAGAGGACGGAGGTGAACTAATGACCCAGTCTGGCCCAGTACTAGATAGGAGTACGTGGGAAGGGCAGTCGTGTATTTCAGGAGCCGTCATTGTTCGGAAATGAGATATTAACAATATTACTTGCAGTGGTTATTGAACGGTTTTACACACAACGGGTAATAAACATTTTCTAAAACTGTGAACTCGCCAGCTTTGTCTGATACACGTGTTACATGCTCGCAGGTCGTTAGGTATCTTGGAATTGGGAAGCTTGCTATGTGGGAGTGCTGGAGTGGTCATGGATCGAGGCTCTTGGATTAAAATACATTTAATACATTGGTTTTAAGCGTTACTACGAAACAATTGCTAAACAACTTATTACATGCTTCCGCTACACAACTTTTGAGAATTAATATTATGTTGGCAACTTATTTTGGTAAAATAGTGTCATGACTTATTTTAATATTTATCATTGGTTCAATGTGATTGGTGGCTCGAACTCTGATGCGTGACACGCCTCGCGGAGTTTCCGCAGGTGAAATTTTGGGGGTGTTACAGTTGGTATCAGAGCCACTGGTTATAGTGAACTAGGTTTTAAAACGTTTTATAAAACCAGACTATAACCGAACTACTTCGAAAATCGATCATGACACCCAGCTCCAGATTGCAAGGTTCGTTTCTCTCTCACTTTATACATTACTTGTTTAACAGTCACACACTCACAACGTATATGAACTGAAACAATTAGCACCATAGTGACTTGATAGCGTGACCCCACACATCGACTCATGCGAGCCATAGACCTGTGATATCATCTGTTGTGTTGTTTGAACGGGGGAAACTTTGAGCGCGAGCTAAGAAGCACTGAGATAAGCATGCAAATTGCCTTATTATTATGGGTGCACACTTAATAATAACGCGGGGTGCATGCAAGTCCCAGTGAGACTTATCGAGCGTGAGGAGGGTTCTGCCCTACTACGTGTGAACTTGGTAGTACGTAAATATCAGTATGATACTTGACTCTCATCTCGTTCGACCTCTAAATCGGTTTATTTCCCAACTATAGAAACATGAGTGGACGAGGACACGGACGTGGCAACATCACCATGACTCAGGCTGAGTTGACCGACCTAATCAACACCCGCGTGGCTGAGGCTTTAGCAGCCTATCAAGATAGTACGGAATGTACCAAGTATTCTTACCCTCATATTGTGTACACGGCTTTTCACTTCTATAATGCGAGTCCCAGCGAGGCTTTTCACTTATAATGTGTACACGGCTTTTCACTTCTATTACTTGATTAATGTGACACACAACAGCCTATAGGAGGCATAGCAGTGAGTGACTCTTACATGAACACAAATTTTTGAAACACGAACTTTTCACTTCTCATCAAACTTTACGAACCTCGATGTTAACAAACATTGCCTGAACACTCATCAGAACGCCTAGCAAACCGTGTAGAATGTTAGGTGCTTGTGCGAACGTCCCTGGGTTGGATGTGGTAGCGTCGAATAAATGGTTATTACCTTCCTCACTTATCTTCATTTGTTTGGACCCAACACACTAACACCCTAAACCTCGAAGTGCGAACACTTTTGCAACACTCTTGAAACACACTGGGAATAATTTGAATCACTTGCTGGAATGGACAAAAGGATGAGTGTAGTATCCTACCGACTTCAGTATTTGGACGACCCCGATTACCAGCAACGGACACCAGCGAACTGACTTCAATCTAAGACTTAACTCTGGTCAGCGACTCGTGGGAGTCAACTGTTACAAACCAATCTGAACTTTAGCAATGACAACCGATTTTAGTGTGGGATGTGTAAATTCCAACACAACGAGTAGTATCTTGGAACTCGGCACGAAGTGTGAAGAGAGGGGCATTGTGGTGGAAGAACGTGGCGTTCGGCTTCAAGCACCAACATTAGAGCAACAGTATTCGTGACACCCAGGTACTTGTAATAGTAGCCTACCGTATGGAAATGAAGGTGCTTTCGGCATGTATTGGACGTTGATAATTCAAAAATGACCACAACCACGAGAGCGATGACAATACGGGAGGAATCCGCGTGACTGTAACAATTGCACCGGCAGTGGTGCTCACGGAAAGGAAGTTAGGATTGATGTGGGCAACGATAGGACAATAACAACATGGTGGTTCGGATGGGTAGCAAATCGCTTCGCCCTAATTTTGTTTAACCCTGATGATTCGCAAAACCAAACATGTTATGGAACCGGCTGATGGCAAGTCAACTGCGACCGCACATGTTAGTTGGGACACAAACTTGACCTTACGGGAGGCAGGCATTCGACACCGGTCTCACTTCTACTATCCTTGGTGGTTATGATACAGTAGTCAGTAATGGTTCATTAACTAGACAAATCACTCAGACGCACCCTGTGAGAAGAAATTTAGTGTCACCTTATGCATTGAAGTACCAGAGTGGTGAGAAGATTTGCATCATGTCGGTAATGACAGCCCAGAAAGCGTCTATGAAAGGATGACCTCACTGTAGTAGCAACTAACTCTAATAATCAGATAAAGGACGATAGGAACGAGGATCTACCAATTGTTGTGACTAATCTCAATGTGCAACTCGAAGAACTTTCAGGCATATCACCACAACTATTAGTCAGAAACTCGTTGATCTCACGATCAGAGGAAGCTCCGAATACTCGTACTCTTACCGTCTTGCATCAGAAGGGGTGCAAGAGCAGTATAAGCCACTATGAGAACTGTTCGGCAAGAAGGTTGTCAGACCTAGCTTTCGCTTTGGAAAGCCCCAGATATATCCGGGAGGATGAGCCCTTTTTGGTGTGTGTACTGATTAACGGGAACTCATCAAGGCGACAGTCAAGGAACTGTTTTCTATAACCGTGTATTGACGACCCGTCGACTAGTTGCAAGGAACGAGCTTTATCAGATGAAAGTCCAGGGGGAAAGATTATTAAAGCGACATATCCGACGCAATTCAGCTATGCGACTTTGTATTCCATGATCTTTGGGGTGGTCATCACACCCGCAGCTTTACGTATCATGTGAACCAACCATGTTATTCGATGACGTTTCGAATCTTTCCCAAGAGAAAAGAATATCACAAACATTCTTGCATTTTATTAGAAGAGCCCTAAGGGAGGAGCCATACCGTACGAAGTCACGATAAATGTAACTTCTGGATTCGAGAGGTGTCTTTGGTGGGTCATATAATCAACGAAGCAGGGATGCACATGGATCTCGCTAAGACTCGTTTCGGTTGGAAACTGATCGACACTGAAGAATTCCCCAAGGCTACAGCGATTACCTGGTTCCGCTTGATATTACCGCAGATTAATCGCAAGGATTCCGGAAGTCACAAAACTTGGACCTCTCTAGTACAACCGAGTGGTGTGATTGCGAAAGGCAGAACAAGAGGACGCCTTTCCAATTTTCGAATCTTAACTCTGCAAGGCGCTGAGCATCGTTTTACCCGAGGATGGGGGTAATACAGTGGTATATCATCACGTTTGAATCGGAGTCCCAGTTACACGCCGACGCAACACAAGAAAGTGACGACGTACGTAATGGAGTTACGAAGAAGAACAGCACGACACACAACCGGTGGTAGAAATCGTGACCTTTGGATTCACTTGGAGGCATTACTTGGGCGGTACCGAACGCGTTACTTAGACCGATCACAAGGGCCTCCCGTGTACCCTGGCCACGAAAGAAGCTTCGTCAGTTGATGAGAACGCTGGATGGAACTTTTGGATGATTACGACCGTGAGACCTGAACGTGCATGACCTTGCAGTTCGCTATCCACTCTGATACACCTGACCAGACTCACCTTGTTCGAAGTGAAGACCTGTTGGAAGAGAATTCACAAGATGGGTTCATGCAAGGCATGGAGGAGCAACTATTGGCAAGGCGGACGCTATTCGCTATCTCATGGAACAAATGTGGACTCCACTATACAGCAACCGTATGGAACTCATACTGAGCGAAGTACACCGACTCCGATGTTCCAGCAGTTTGGACTTGATAGGAGATATTAAGATTTTAAGTCTCGTATGGATAACCGGGCAAGAAGGCCCCATAGCACTACATATGAACGATGTTGGACATGTGCGAAGGTCAAGGTGGAACACCGGAAACCTACTTGTTTGGGCAGTAACCAGAAACACCCATTGGAAACGAGAACAAACACCATGAATTTGTCATTGGTTTACTTAAAACTCAGAACGGAACCGATATCACCTGGTGATCGTCAATTGTCTCACGAAACCAGCACACTCTCTTGCAATCAAGAAAACTAGCGGGTCTTCACAAGCTGTGGATGTTCTTCTGAGAGAGGCGGTCTCAGGCACGAGGTGCCAACTTCTGTTACTTCTGATATTGGAGCTATACCTAATTTATGACAGGCAATACACGATATCCTCGGCGTACGTCTAGGCATGGACATTTCGTATCACCGTGGGGCAAACGATCAGAGTAAACGAACCATCCTTGCACACGAGGACATGCTGTGAGCATGTGTATGGTTAACCGTAGTAGAACTGGAAGGACGCTCATCTTTGGGTGAGTTCTACAGCAGCTGTTACCGTATTAGTATGCATATAGCCTTGTTTGAGGCATCGCTTGGACAGTAACGCTAATCTCCTTGTTGAATTAAGGTGGGTGATAACCTAATCACAGGTCCAGGATTTGAGCTCAAAACTCTTGAAGATTGTTTAGATCAGAAATTGTTTGATGGCAACGCGTAACTGCTAGGAAAACTGATAAGCTTAAGAAACTCTGGGAGTTCGTTGTGGACGAACGTGTCATAATCGAAAGTATCACCCTAGGAGGGTGCGGTACGCTATAGTAAACATGGTAATCTTAGTTTTCGACGCGTGGGAACATTCGAATTACTGGGATAACTGTCGTAATGGTATGTACGCCATGGATGTAAGACCGTGTTGTCTGATGAAACCCTTATGATACCCTTGTCGGAATCTGAAGTCATCAGAACAGTTGTATTTATCAGGGAACCTATCGAAAACACGAGCTAAGGAGTCAAGGTTCGCTAGCATAAGTTGCATGACAATTGTGTGGGTTTGTTAAACCTCAATACGTGGACTGGAGTCTGCATAGGAATATAAGGATCTGTTGAAACTTTAATATCTTCAATGGTTCAAGAGGTTGAACCAACCATGATTATCACTGGTGAATTTCGGGACAAAATTCCTCTTCAAGTTGGGGATGATGTAACACCTGGGGAAAATCCGCAGCAATCTTGAATTGCCACTTCACTCTCTCGTGCTTACTTGTCAAATTTCGGGACGAAATTTCCTTCAAGTTGGGGATGATGTGACAACCCGAATTCCCGAGGTTAGTATTATTCTATTCCACGACTCTTTTGTTGTATCTACATATGTTTGGCATCTTAAAACGGGCATTGTTGCTAGTGGGATTACGTTACAAAGTTGTTAATGATAAACGCGTTAAACACTCGATTCATACAGTAAGAATGTTTACGGCCCAGGATACTAATCTTTCGACCAACATAGGATCTTTCGACCATCTTCAAGATCCTTCGACCATATGACATTAAATCCTTCGACACTATATCTATCTTTCGACCTAGGATCTGATCCTTCGATTCTAGATCCTTCGATTTAGGATCTAGTCTTTCGACCTGAGAATTAATCTCTCGGCCCAGTCTTCCCACTCAAACCCAACCGGTTTGGCCCATTCCCTTCTTTTGATAAGTATACATAAATACATGTACATCTAGTTTGACTTTTGAAAACCCTAAGAAACAACTTCTTCTCTAAGAATAGCGACGGCAGCAACTCGAAGAAACATTCCTCCTTATTTGCGCTAGCACACACAACATCACCATCGGTTAGTAATGTTACGGATTTCATGTTTTCATGCGAGTAATCTGCTAATACATGATATGATAAATAACTGTTTGATTGAATAGAATAGTATGATAGTCTAAGTATTGTTATATTTGAATTGAATGCATGATTGGGATTGCTACTTGACATCAGCATGATACATCAGCATTATGTGTGATGAAGTTTGCATGAAATTTGAGTAGGATGATAGTTGAATAATTAAATTATATCATGAAGTTGCATGAAAATGTGGGGGGTATCATGTGCAGCCATGATTTCATTATGAAAAATGGTGATTGACTCATACAGATGGTGGCCAAATCAGAATGTTTTGTCCATTGATGTGGTTAACATTTAGTTAAGTGTGATAATGCTTGTCGGCCACCCACCTCTTGACTCAAGGATGTGGCCATGTGCTAATGCTTAAGGATAGGTCCAGTGTCATTGTGACACATGGACGATGAGAGTGATTAAGGAATCAGCAGGTAAACAACGATGTAGACTAGGATGGAATGAAACAAATAATAAAAATAATAATTGGGTTATGTGAGTCAGCGGTAATACATGGGCCAGTGATCGGTTAGCTTTTGTATGGAATGATTAATGGGCCGGGTACATGGGGTGGATTCGTGTAGCATAATCGAGATGTTATATGTTGTTGTAAATTAAATGTGTGCTGAAGTTCTTGATGATTGGGGTAGACCATTCGTGTTAACAATGATCAGCCCAGTTCATCGTGCATGGGAATAGAACATAACGATTTGGATGGTTGTTGTTATGAGATGAAGTTACTGAAATGTTTTGAAACATTGGTTGAGTCATGAATTGGTATATCGCGGATTGAGAATCGGGGCAAGCCAACCGATCGGCCCACAACACTTGTGAAATCCGGGCCGCACGGCTGCACGAAATTCAGGTTGGGCCAGGGCCCGAACCGGGTTAAATGTGATTACATGATTGTTGTGTTATATGTTGGTAATGTTACGATGAGTTGTGTATGTAGATTAAACTGAATAGGTATAGGGCTTGAATACACACTATGGATATGTGATGTTGTGAATATTTGTTACAGCTTATGTGATTGTATGAATCATACTTGTGATTATTTATTCTATGTGCACGAGAGATTGTGATTTATGTAAACGTGAAAACTGATTATTACTGGTGATCATACTAGGAGTTGATTTACCAACTGTGAACGGGCATTTAATCTAACCGAGCAACCCAAAGGTGAGTTCACTACATTCGAGCATGCGTCCCAGTGGTTGGGGACAGTCAGTGGGTATTCCATGGGGGGATGAGTCTTTGGGTAAAAACGAGTATATTGGTTAATATTCTCACCTATCATCTTTTGTAAGTCCCTCATCAGGTATTAGTTAGTAGCGCTACTTAGGTTTGGCACCCTCACCCCGTGCCTGTAGAGGACGGAGGTGAACTAATGACCCAGTCTGGCCCAGTACTAGATAGGAGTACGTGGGAAGGGCAGTCGTGTATTTCAGGAGCCGTCATTGTTCGGAAATGAGATATTAACAATATTACTTGCAGTGGTTATTGAACGGTTTTACACACAACGGGTAATAAACATTTTCTAAAACTGTGAACTCGCCAGCTTTGTCTGATACACGTGTTACATGCTCGCAGGTCGTTAGGTATCTTGGAGTTGGGAAGCTTGCTATGTGGGAGTGCTGGAGTGGTCATGGATCGAGGCTCTTGGATTAAAATACATTTAATACATTGGTTTTAAGCGTTACTACGAAACAATTGCTAAACAACTTATTACATGCTTCCGCTACACAACTTTTGAGAATTAATATTATGTTGGCAACTTATTTTGGTAAAATAGTGTCATGACTTATTTTAATATTTATCATTGGTTCAATGTGATTGGTGGCTCGAACTCTGATGCGTGACACGCCTCGCGGAGTTTCCGCAGGTGAAATTTTGGGGGTGTTACAATAAAACTTATGTTTGTGTTAGAGTTTTATGCAGGAAAAGTCAACATTTGAGAGGGAGTGCATATTAGTGATGATAAATTTAAAGATGTCAACATCTAAGAGAAAGAGTTGAAGATAGAGAGAGAGAAGCCCAGAGACTGATCAAGACTGAAGAAGTGAAGACACAGCATTGTCATGACTCGATAGTCGACTCATCAACATCTGAGGGGGAGTCTGTTGGTGCATGCATCTGTCGACTTCGTCTTGTATCGAGTCTTAGTCTTAGATTGTTAGATCAGGGCACGTTTTACGAGAAAATAGGATAGCATATATGTCTTAGATGAGGGTTTCGCTTATAGGGACATAGAGGGTTTCGCTTATTTGGTATTGTATAGGTTTCGCTCATATGTCATGTTCCTTGGAGCGAAACATCAGCAGCTATATATAGGTGCACATAAGCGAAATCATAAGAACAGTCTTGTATTTCATACCGAGGTGCTGCTTGTGTGAGATTTGTATATAATCTGTCAGATATCAATACAAAAAGGTGTTTAAAGTGATTTGCTAGCTGTTTCTAAGTCAGATACTTGTTTTCCGCACCTGTATCTGATCAAAACTCCTCTGAACGACTCGTTCGGGTCAAAACACGATCCTACAAATTGACTAGAAGGCATGAAATTGAGTTGGGTGACCTTAAGAAAAGCTTTGAGGCCGATCGATTGAAGCTAAAGGCTGATAGGGAGGCTTTGTCTATAAAACAGAAAGCCTTTGATGAAGAGAAGGAAGGCTTGAAAGCTTTGGTTACTCAAGCTACCAGTGATAACCAATGGTTAATTGAGCAAGGTTTCTAGCAAGTTGTTACTTACCTACTTCACTCCAATGAGTTCAATTCCGCTCTTGGTGAGGTTTACACTAAATTGCTCAACTTGGGGAAAGATCAAGGTCTCATCGCTGGTTACAAGCTTCCTGAATCCGGGCATCCTTTGGAAAAGTCTCCCCTATTTCGTCCTGAAGCTTCTGAGGTTTTCAAGAGTTTTGTTGAATAGATGGAGAGGCTGACTTACCCGTATGTCAACCAAGTTTCTACTTATTTTGGTAAGCCTCTTACTATCTTGCAGGAGCTAAAACCGGAGGGCCTGAATGAAAACTAAGAAGTCAAAGAAATCAAAGAAGGTTAAAGGTGAGAGTTTCGGGGCTTCCAAGCCTCCACTGATGCTTGATGGACATTCGTAGCTTTCTTAGCACCTTGAAAAACAATTTGTGGTTTGTAACGCTAACTTAAACAATTTTAGGTTTCACAGGAACCCTTAAGGTTCTTGTTATGTGGTTATGGTTAGGCCTTTATGGTCGTTTGAACAATTTCTCATCTTACAAGTTGCTAGGGCTTGCTTTTAACTTAATTTGGATATCTGGAAGTCTGTCAAGGCTTTCTTTGCTATGTTATTATGTTTAACTATTTGCTTTGTGTTGTGTTTTTTATACTTGTGCCTATTTTGTTAAGGCGGCTTGGTTGGCTTCAAGCCTTCAGGCTTTCTGGCTATCCCGTATGTAGGTTGAAGCCTTTAAGGCTTCTGGTTGTCACATATATAGCTTGAAGCCTTTAAGGCTTCTTAATTTTGTGACTTGGCTTGGTTTGTATCTTTGAGCTTTATAACTTTTCATTCAAGTTGTTGCATTATTCCTTAGGTTATTTATTTTTCTTGTAGCTTTGTCTTTGTCAAGTTTGTGTTGCCTTTATGTTTTTTATTCCTTAAAGGGTTCAGTGCTGCAGTCACTTAGCCTTGGTATTTTTAACAAGAAGACATAGCACCTATCATTTTTATTTTCTTGTTTTTATTTGATTTCGTAAGCCTGTTTGTTGATTATTTTTTCGAAGGCTTAAAGAACATTTGGTGTAGGCTTTTCAAACCTGTCTATGAGACAACTTTGCTTTTAATAATAAGTCTCATGGAGTTGTATTGATTTAGGAACTCACCCCTTATATAGGTCCATTCAACCCTTGAACCTATTGAGCGATGTGGCCTGGGAGCTCATCCCCTTACATGGCCCTTGCCATGGAGTTTTTTGCTAGGTTCTCAACCTGATCTTAGGATAGAAAGACAAATTTGATAAAACAACTTCATTCATTCAGAGATACTGTTTTTACAAAAGGTGTTCATAGTGCAACTCTTGAAATACAACTTTGTGAAATACAAACTAATCTTTCCCATTTAGACATGGAACCTTTTCAAGGTTTTTCCATTCCAGTGCCTTGGAAGCCTTTTACTCTCTGAGTCTGCTAGCTTGTAAGATCCACCCTTATGTGCTTCAAGGATGGTATACGGGCCCTCCCATTTTGGACCAAGCTTTCCTTGGTTCTCTTTTTTGCTAGCTTCATTGTTTCTAAGCACCAGGTCTCCTGGCTTGAAGCATTCATTCTTGAATCTTTTGTTATAGTAGGCTTCCATTCGTTGTTTGTACTTGGCCTCTTGAATTGCAGCTTGGTAACGTGCTTCCTCTAGGAGTTGTAAGTTCAACATGGTCTCTTTTTGGTTTGCTTCGGGATCCATGTTGACAATTCGTTGTGTTACAACTCCTATTTCAGCTGGAATCACGGCTTCAGACCCAAATACCAAGCTGTAGGGTGTTCTTTTGTGGCTTGTTTTTTTTGGTTGTTCTTATGGCCCATAGGACACTTGGCAATTCTTCAAGCCAATTACTTTCATACCTTCCCAATCTGGTTTTGATACCTTCCACTATGCTTCAATTCGTCCTCTCAACTTGACTGTTTGATTGTGGGTATGCCACTTAGATGAAAACCTGATTGATTCTGAATTCTTTGCACCAAACGCTAAAAGACTTCTCAGCAAATTGCTTTCCATTGTTAGTGACAAGTACTCCCGGCAATCCATAACGGCAAATAATGTTTTCCCAAATGAAGTCAATGATTTGTTTGCCCGTGATTTTTGCAAGTGGTTTAACCTCAGGCCACTTGGTGAAATAATCTATGGCCACCAACAAGAATTTTACTCCACCTTTGCTTGGGGGAAATGGACCAACAATGTCCATCCCCCATTTGTAGAATGGCCATGCTGAGGTTATTGGGACAAGATCACGCTTGGGACTTTTCGGGACTAGTGCATGAATTTGGCAGGCATCACACTTCCTTAGTTGCTTAGTGGTGTCTCGGTGCATTGAGGGCCAGAAATACCCAAGGTTCATTAGTTTTGCAACCACCGATCTAGCCCCAAAATGGGCTCCGCATATTCCTTCATGAATCTCTTTGACCAAATACTGACTTTGCTCGGGACCAACACATCTTAGCAAGGGTGCAAGGTAACCCTTTTTGTAGAGTATTTCACCTTGCAGTACATACTGCCTTGCCTTGATCTTAACCCTTTCAGCCTCTGTTTGATCACCAGGCAATTCACCATTTTTAAGGAACTTCTTGATTGGAGTCATCCAATTTGGATCTTCTTCGGTGATTACATCTTGAACTTCCAACTCATCGATTGACGGGGAGCTTTTAACACTTCTACCAATACCTTCTTGGTAAGGTGGGCAAAAGTGAGAGAGATGCGAGTTTACTCAAGGCATCCGCTTTCTTGTTTTGCGACCTGGGAATTTGCTTGATGGTACATGTTTGGAAGGTGTTCATCAATTCTTTTGATTTTTCTTTGTACCTTTTCATGTTGGGTTCCTTTGCAATGTAGCTATCATTCACTTGGCTTAATACCAGCAACGAGTCTATGAACACTTCAAGGTTTTGGACCTTCATTTCTTTAGCCAGTCTTAAGCCAGCTATCAGTGCTTCGTATTCAGCTTCGTTGTTGGTGGTCTGAAAATCAAAACGAAGAGCATATGTGAATTCTAACCCTTCTGGGTTGATCAGAATGAGCCCAGCCCCTGACCCTTTAACGCTTGAAGCCCCATTGGTAAAAAGCTTCCAGGCTTCAAGGTCTGAAGGTTCAGTGGCAGCTGTGTTCACCTCAGTGACTGTTTGCTTTGGGACTTCTACAATGAAATCAGCCAAAACTTGGGTTTTGATGGCTTTTCTTGGGATGTAGGTGATATTATGCTCACCAAGTTCCACTGCCCATTTGGCTAATCGTCCGGAGTTTTCTGGTTTTTCAAGCACACTCTTAATAGGTTGGTCGGTGACCACTTGTATAGGGTGTGCTTGGAAATACCTTTGAAGCCTTCTAGCCCTTTGAACTAGGGCTAGGGCAAGTTTTTCCAGGGGAGGGTATTTGATTTCAGCCAATTTTAGAGTTTTGCTGAAGAAATAAACGGGTACCTGAACTTTGTCCCATTCAATGGTGAGGATCGCACTTATTGCTTCTTCGGCAATTGAAAGGTATACCAAGATTAATTCTCCCGTTTCTGGGGCTGCAATGTCAGGTAGGGAAGCTAGGTGTTGCTTCATCTGGTTGAAGGCTTCTTCGGCCTCCTCAGTCCATTTGAAGTCCTTCTTATCGGAGCAACCCTTGAGCGTTTTGAAAAAGGGTAAAGACCTTTCAGCCAATTTTGAGGTAAAACGCTTCAAGGCTGCAAGCTTCCCGTTTAAGCTTTCAACCTCCTTCTCGATTCTCGGTGGTTTGGTTTCAAGAACAACTTTTACCTTGTTTGGATTGGCTTTGATGCTTTGTTTTCCCACAATATGCCCAAGGAATTTACCTTCCTCAAACCCAAATGAGTATTTCTCGGGGTTGAGTTTCATGTTGACCTTCCTTAGGTTCTTGAAGGTTTCTTGAATGTCATCGAGCATTTGATATTCCGTTTTGCTTTTGATCACCAAGTCTTCGACATACGCCTCCATGTTTCTACCAATTTGACTTGCAAAGGCCTTGTCAACTAGGCGTTGGTAGGTTGCTCCAGCGTTTTTGAGGCCAAACGACATCTTTTGGTAACAAAAAATCCCTTTGTCTGTGTGGAACGCGGTTTTCTCTTCATTTTCTTCCTTCATGAGGATTTGATGGTAACCCTTGTAAGCATCAAGAAAACACTTGAAAGGGTAACCGATGTTGGTGCACTGATGTCTGTTAACTTTGTCTTTATCAAGTCTTGTATTGTATTGTATAGATCAGGGCACGGAAAACGAGAAAACAGTGTTGTAGGGTAATTTCGCATGAAATGATCCAAAAGTCATTTCAAGCGAAATTAGATGTTTCATACAGAATTACTTAATTCCGCACGGAATTACTGATTTCGTGTAAACTTGTAATTCCGCTTGGAACAGTTTCATGCGGAATTAAATCACCTATATATATCTGTGTGCCTGATTCATTTCATACGGAATTAGAAAGTGTGTTTTGAGAGCCGAGGTGCTGCCGGATTGTTATCTGACTTGTAAAAGCTCAGGAAATCAGTAAAAGAAGAAAAATAAAGGAAAACAAGTTTTTTGACATCTTACATTGATTCCGCCTTTGTATTTGATGCTGAACTCATCGGATTGACTCGTTAGGGTCACACGACGATCCAACAAGTGGTATCAGAGCTCAGGACGAGGAGTTCATACCAATTCAGCTTGATTTCACCGGATCCTCTCACTTCTACTCATTCTTTTCTGATTTGAACAAAATTTAACGGTTGAAATGGCCTGAAATTCACATATATCAAGCGAAACATACCTTTAACTAATCCTTGAAAGTATTGGACTTAAATTCAATCGAAATTTGATAAAACTCGTAATTCCGCTTGAAAAGTTGTTTGAATATGCTGACGTCATCTTAATCTCGTTTGAACTGGATACTAATTCCGCACGGAATTAACTACATAAATACTTAATTTCGCTTGAAAAGGATTGACAATCTCAAACGAAATCTAATTCCGTTTGAAGTGACCAAACGAAATTACTAATTTCGTTTCAATGTGCTAATTTCGTTTGAAGTTGACCTAATTCCGCACGGAATTAGTTATTGCTTGGTAATTTTGTTTGAAGGTGATCTATTTCCGCACGGAATTAGATATCATTTGTTGATTTCGTTTGAAAGTAATTCCGTGTGAAGGATAATTCCGTTTGAGTTCATAATTTCGTTTGAACTAATTTCGTTCGAAAGTGATAAAATCCAAAAAATTTTCTAAGTGTTTGTTGATTGTTTCAGGTACTTGAAAGATGGATGATTTTATGAATCCTTTCAGTGATATGTTTGCTTTTACTGGTGGTTTGGGAGATGGCACATCAAACAATACAAATGAAACTACACCAACACCGAGTGCAAAGAAAACTCTCAATGATGCTTTGAGTGTAGAGAGTGCTTATGGGACATATAACAAACCTCCCAAACTGATGGCGATTGAAGATTACAACAGGTGGGCTACAAGGTTTGACGAGTGGCTTCAAGCTTTTGCATATCCAAGCTGGAAGAGTTTAAAGATTGGTTACGTTAGAGGAGCACGTTTTGGTGAAAGTTTGACAGATAATGATGAGATTGAAAGATATGTTGCTGAACAAAAGTGCATCGCATTGATTATTAGTCCGTGAGAGATGACATAATTTCGTTGATTGAATATGAAAATTCAAAAGATCTTTGGGAGAAACTGAGCGTAAAATGTGTTGGTAGTGTTGAGATAGTCAAAAATAAAAAGAAACTGTTAAGAAAAGAGTTTGATTTATTTGGTTGTTTAAAGAACGAGTCTGTTTCCAAGATGATTGAGAGATTCGGGCATCTGAAATTGGAGCTAGCAAGACATTGAATCACTTATACTCAAGACGAGTTGGTTGATAAATTGTTTGACTCGCTGCCAAATGAGCAAGACTGGCAATACTTTGCCTTGATGTTGAAGAACACCATCAAGCCGCCAGAAGTTTTGACAGTGGATCTGCTTATCGAAAGACTGGAGAGTCATGAGTTAGAGATCAAGAAATCCAACAAAGTCAACAACTCATCTTATCAGCAGAATGTGGAGTTGTATTACAGAGGAAGCATTATACCGAAATCTGCATCACCAAAAACAGCATTTTCTGCAGAAAATTCAAACACTGTGAATCATGAAACTCCTAGCAGTGGCTATCATGGTGGTTCATCGTCAAGTACTTCAAATCAATCTGCATCAAAGAATCTGTTTCAATGCAACATTGCTGTTGATCTGAAGAACGCTCAAAATTTCAGTGAAGAATCTGCGGAACAGCAAATGGTGTTCTTAGCATCTGTGCTAGAATCGTACGAGAGCCTCATGGCGGGCAAGATTGGAAACAGTAATCTGACTAAGGAAGACTACGATCAGATTGACCCTGAGGAGATGGAACTGATCGATATCAGGTGGTGTATGGCCAGTGCAGTCCGGAGAGCGCAACGGTTCATGGAGATTACTGGGAGACACTCTATCGGAGGGCCATCTACAAAACTTGGGTTTGACAAATCTAAAGTCACGTGTTTCAGGTGTAAACAAAAAGGACATTTCAAACGTGAATGTCGAAACGCTCCTACTGATGATACTGCAAATCCATTCCGCGAGGATTATTACAAAAGAGCGATCTATCATCAGAATAAATCAGAACCGCCCAGAATGAAGCAGCTTGAGGAGGCCCCCAAAGAAAAATCAAGAGCTCTTGCAGTTATTCATGATGACGAAGGTTTTGATTGGAGTGAATTGTTACCAGAGGAAGATGCAGTAGGATATGTTTTCGTAGCAGAAAAGATTGTTCCTTACAAAGACACTAGAAATAAAGAAGAAAAATACCTCAGCAGAAAGGCTAGAGCAGAATACAAGATGGTCAGATTATCTAAGGTATTCAGTGAAGCAAAGAGAGCAAAGAGATGGGATGCTGATAGAGAATGTTACCTTGATCCTCAAGGAAACATTGCTATTGATACAAAAACTCTTAGTCTAGAAGCTTTCATTGAGGAATTTGCTGAAGAAGAAGAAGCCTTACAGAGAGAATGGTGGGGAGGTGGAGAAGAGAAAGAAAAAGAGAAAGAGGAAGAGAAAAATTCGCAGTCTAAGAAGATTGATGATGGAATTATCTATACTTCACAAGAATTCACTGCTGAAAACTTGGGAAAGATGGCTGACAAAGTGCTTGCTGCTAAGGAACTTGAGGTAGACTCTAAGTCTGAAACTGAGTCTAAAAGCGAGGTCAGTCCAAACATTTCAACAAGAGAGTCAGGTAAGAAAGTCAAAGGTGATAGTGACTGCAAAAGTTTCATGAAAAACTGCAAGTTTTGTAGTACACTCACTTACCTTAGTGATGCAAAGATTGAAGAACTGATTCGATCAGTCGTTCACGCGGAATTAGCAAATTTTAACTGTTTTTGTGTGATAAAATTCTAAAAGCTTCAAATGATCGAGCTAAAAATTTAACTGAGAAAATTGAAAATGATCAAATTGAAGTAGAAAGAATTAGGAAAGAGAATGAAAAGCTAATTCACGAAAATCGTCAACTCTCAGAAAATTTTGACAAGTTAAAACGAATGGTAAAAGATTCTGATGAAAGAAACGGTAAAACCAATAAAGAAAATGAGCATTTAACTGTAGTTCTTAGATACAAAGAAGAGCAAATCAACCAACAACTGGATGAGATTGCTAGGTTGAAGCTTCAGTTTGAAGAAGCTAAGATTGAGAATGAGCGCATCAATCTGAAGTTAACCAGTTACAACTCCGCAAGCTTTGTTTTGCAACACATTGTTCCCAAACCCATCGGGAAAAACAAAGCAGGCGAAGATGTTTACTCGGATGGAACTGGGTTTGGGTATCATCAGGTTCCACCACCAGTGTTAAACAATTTTTCAAAGAAAAAGTCCAGGTTGGTTAATGATGAAGATGAAACAAATGAAATAAAACTTCCAGAGTCAATTGATGTTACATTTTCTTCATCTGATGATAGTGTTCAGACTGAGATTGTTACAAGCATGGCTGAAAATGTTTTGAAGTCTGATAGTGATTCAGTTGAGGATGAAGAGTGTTTTCTGAACAATTACATTCCGAAACCTAAATCCAAAAACAACTTAAATGAAGAACCTACTCTATGTACAAGATGTCGGGATCGGATAAGTTGTATTCGGATTCTGAGTTTCCTCTGGAGAATGTTAATGTGAACAAATTGAAAAATGTTTTCAAGTTGGTCGAGATTGACGTGTCGGAAGTTGAAAGTTTGAAACATTCCAAGAGGCAAATGAATTTTGAGAAAGATAAGGCTTACTATAAGAAACCTGTTATTCCATCACGGTTTTATAACAACAAACGAAATAGATGGTCGGGTGGATATCAGGGTGTAAGAATTATCAAAGAAGGAATGTTCAAAACAGAAGGTTTGCTGAGAAAAAGGTGTTTGTGACAAGTTCAAGTTCACTTTCTGATGAGGAATCTAAAATTTTTTCGAAATCAAACAAAGAGTTCTTTGAGAAGAAGGCCTCACAGCCTCAGTCTGAAGGTACAAGTCAGGTAGTTGACACTCGAACTTGCTTTTAATGCAATCAAGTTAGGCATATTGCATGAAAGTGTACCAACATGAAGCCTAAGACTGAAGTTGTGATGAATTCAAGAAAGAAAGATGATGTGAAGGGAAAAGCTCCATTGGTTGTTGAGAAAAAGATTTTGAAAAATGATAACACAAAGATCAAAACTGAACCTGTGAAGAATGTGGTAAATAAAAATGACAAGTTTTATAAACGGGTTGCATCGTCTCAACAAACATGGACGCCAAAAGTTGCTGAAAAGAAGACAATTTCTTCAAAACCAAAGGTTTCTGAGATTGAAAAACAATCATCTTCTACCACACCGGTAAAGATGAATGTTCCTTTGGATCATTATGAAAAACTTGAAAAATCCATGGTTTCTGAAAAGAAAAATGTTCAAAAGAAAGACCAACCATCTGGTCAACCTCACAAAGATGAGTTTTTTCCTATACAAAGAGGTTAAGGTTGGATCTGAAGAAAAAGTGAAGGTCAATAATAAGAATTTTCCACCGTTGATCACCAAAAGAACTGTCATTGATTTCAAGTTACCTTAGTCAAAAGAGGCTTGGGTAGCCTCAAAATCTAACTAAATGTTTGTGATTTGTGTAGGAGCTTCCAAGATCCGTTTCACGTTGGATTATGGATAGTGGAGCTTCTCGGCACATGACGGGGAACACAGCCTTGCTGTACGATGTTAGAAATTTTAATGGAGGTTATGTAGGTTTTGCAGGCAATCAAGGTGGTAGAATATTTGGTGAAGGAACTTTATCCAATGGGATTGTTACGTTTGAAAGAGTGAATTACATCGCCGAGCTTGAGAACAATCTTCTGAGTATTTCTCAGATTTGTGATAGAATGTATACAACTCATTTCACTGATAAAGAATGTTTGATCTAGAAACCAGGATGTGTTATCCCTGAAGAATGGATTACCATGAGAGCACCAAGAGTCAATGATCTGTACGTGTTGGACATGAGCATAGCTACTACAACCACGGGTCAGGCTCACTGTTTTATGTCAAGAGCAACTGAGAAAGAATCAAAATTATGGCATCGAAAGATGGGCCACATTCACCTACGGAAATTAAATCACCTGGTGCATAATGACTTAGTTACTGATGTTCATGTGAAAAGTTTTTATCTTGAGGGGGAGTGCATTAGCTGCGTCAAAGGCAAGCAGAAGAAGAAGTCACACCCTAAAAAGAAAGTCAATTCAGTCTCAAGACCTCTAGAGAGACTTCACATGGAACTTTTTGGTCCTGTGAATGTCAAAAGTATTACATGAGAACTCTACTGTCTTGTGGTTACTGACGATTACTCAAGATTTTCGCGGGTATCATTTTTGAAGTCGAAAGATGAAACGTTTGATAATTTGATGGCGTTGTTCAGAAAAATTGAAAACCTGTATCAAAGGCGTATCAAAAGAATTAGAAGTGACAATGGTACTGAGTTCAAGAACAACAAGATGGAAGAATTTTGTGAAGAAAGAGGTATATTGCAAGAGTTTAGTGCTCCGTATACTCCACAACAGAATGGAGTAGCTGAACATAAAAACAGGACACTAATCGAAACGGCTAGAACAATGCTTGCTGATTCAAAGCTACCAATAAATTTTTGGGCAGAGGCCGTTGCAGCCGCTTGCTATACGCTCAACAGAGTTCTAACTGTCAAGAAATTCAACAAAACATGCTTTAAGTTGATCAATAACCGCAAACCAAATCTAAAGTATCTTGAACCGTTTGGGTCACCATGTACTGTTCTAGAGCCTTTTGGTAAGTTTGGTCCGAAGAGTATTGAGGGAATATTCGTTGGATATTCAAGTCCATTACGGCGAGTCTTCGTTCCAACTCTGAAGCGAATTATTGAAGCTCACAACATTGAATGTCAAAGTCATACAATGCCACCGCAGAATCCTGGAGATTCATGGCGTTTTAACTACGATACTTTGTGGGATTCGTTTGACATGATGGAAGAACCATAGGAAGAAACGGAGTTCTTTGATGAGTTGGATATTCTGAGAAAGTATGAGTCATCAGGAGAAAAGTTTCCAGCTGAGTATTCTAGAAGACCACGGCAAACATCAAATGATGATGAAGCAGGTCCAAGCAATGCTGGAGAACATGATGATGATCAACAATCTTCAGAACAAGAACATGCTCCTGATAATCAGATGGCAGCCAATGATAATCAAGAATCTGATAGCATGCCAGTATTTGATCATGGTGATTCAGATTCTGAGGGGGAGCAGATCCAGATTTCAAGTCAAACAAATCCAGTCGGTGAACAAGATGCAAATCAGAATATTACTAATCTGGAAGGCGAGGTAGATGTTCCAGGCGAGATGATGCCAAGAACTCTTTTATTCCATCCAGAGGAGTTGGTTATTGGAGAATTGCAGTCAGGCGTTCGCACAAGACGTCAAATTGACCAAGGCCTTACTTGTTTTTATTCTACAGTAGCACCTTTACAAACTGAGTTTTCACTAAGTTGTTTTATTTCGCAGATCGAACCGCGAACATATAAAGAGGCGTTAACTGAAGAATCTTGGGTCAATGCTATGCAAGAAGAGTTGAGTCAATTTGAGAAATTAGGAGTGTGGAAGTTAGTAGACTTGCCTGATGGTCACAGGAAGATCAACACCAAGTGGGTGTTTAAGTGTAAGAGAGACGATCGAGGGGTTATTATTCGAAACAAAGCTCGACTCGTAGTCCAGGGTTTCAGACAACAGGAGGGTATAGATTTCACTGAAGTATATGCTCCCGTGGCTAGACTTGAAGCAATCAGAATATTCCTGGCATTTGCATCTTGGAAAAATTTCAAAGTTTATCAGTTAGATGTGAAATCAGTGTTTCTCTATGGGAAGGTAAAAGGGGAGGTATATGTCTGACAGCCACCAGGCTTCACCGATCTAATCCACAAAGATAAGGTCTACTTGCTAGACAAAGCGCTGTATGGTTTACACCAGGCCCCGAGAGCTTGGTACGAGACATTGTCTCAACACCTGCTAGCCAACAGCTTCATCCGTGGAAAAGTGGATGCCACTCTCTTCACCAAAGAGGTCGACGGACATCTTCCGATAGTTCAGATATACGTGGATGACATCATATTTGGGTCAACAAATGAGAATCTGTGCAAAGATTTTGAAAAAGTAATGAAGCAAAAATTTGAAATGTCATCGATGGGTGAGATGAAATTCTTCTGGGACTACAAGTTGATCAACTACCTGAGGGAATTTTCATACATCAGACGAAGTACGTTCATGATATTCTAGAGAAATTTGGAATGTCAGGTTCTACTCAAGCTTCCACCCCATTAGCGACGAATCATGGGATAAACCCTGATCTCACCGGAGAGAAGGTAGATGAGACGATGTATCGTTCCATGATCGGTTCGTTAATGTATCTGACAGCTTCAAGACCTGATATCATGTATCCGACATGCCTCGCAGCAAGATTTCAATCTAACCCAAGAGCTTCGCACATGGTGATTGTGAAACAGATATTATGCTACCTGAAAGGAACTCCATCATTGGGGTTGTGGAATCCAAGAAAAGGCGATTTCACGCTCGAAGGGTATTCCGATTCCAATTTCGGATGCTGCAAAGTTAATGCAAAATCAACAACAGCGGGTTGTAAGATTTTCGGACCTTGTTTGGTCACCTGGCAATGTAAGAAGCAGACCTCTGTGGCTCTATCCACATGTGAAGCGGAGTATGTATCTGCTAGCAGTTGCTGCTCTCAGATCTTGTGGATCCAGCAACAGATGCGCGACTACGGTTTGCAATTTCTTAACACCCCTATCTTTGTTGATAATGAGGCAGCGATTAATATTACAAAAAATCCAGTACATCACGCTAAAACAAAACAGATAGAAATTCGTCATCACTTCATCCGAGATTGTTTCGAGAAGAAGTTGATACGAATTGAGAAAATCCACAATGACAATCAGAAAGCTGATTTACATACCAAAGCTTTTGATAAAACTCATTTTAAATATCTTTTAAAACTGAATGGTATGATGATTTTTTCGGTGTCAGATGGAATCATTGGCGTTGATGAAGGTACTGTTGTAGATGTCGATGAGAAACAATCTGCAATGGTTTGTCGATTTTTTACTTGTTTTGGTATTTAGGGGGAGTAAATATTTTTCAGAAAATACAAAAACAATAAAAATTCAAAAATCCAAAAACATGAGAAAATTTTAAAATCCAAAAATAACAGAAAACTGAAAAAGAGCTTGTGTAAAAAGGGAAAATGATAGTACATTGGCTTGACAGTTATAGTACGCTAAAGATTTGTAACGTTTAAAAAGCGTTAAACAGTCTCGCTGATGATGTTCCGATAGGTTTTTACACATTTAGTAGGTTTGTTCGGGATATAAACATAAAAATTCAAACTTGCTTATTTCGTGGGGAACACTACTTGGATATATAGGTAACCCCTGAAATCTCGTTTGAAAGGTCCCTCTTTCTGAGATACTAGGTCTTTATACTCAGTGATATCCGAGGTATTAGTCCGGGACTTCTGATTTTGCGGAAGCAATGGCCTAGTCCCCGTATAATACTTTCTGCATTGCTTGAATTATAGCACCGCCCTCAGCATAAAATGATTAAACATTGAAAAATGCTAATCATGTGCTGTTGTAAAAAAGATTCTCTAAAGGGAACACACCGAAAGTCGAACCGTCATCTCTCTGCTGCACGGAAGTTCTGACCTGAGCTCTCACGGTTTCGCATTTAACCCTTTACATATATCATCTGTGGTATACTCACCTGTAAGACTGAATATTGGGATCTGGATACGGGAGTATATTCAAGAGGTGGGACACATGAATGAGTTTAAGTTCTTAACACACCTAATTCGTATCCTGGACAGATTGAAAATTGTGTGAGAATTTAAGTGGATCAGCATATCGACAATCTAAGCGAATTGTTTAATACTGAGTATGTAATTAAAGTTTAACGGTGCTTGTAACTTGTCTAATAGCTGATATGATTCCCTAACACGCTCACCAAAAATATGTTTGTAAATAGTTTACTTTCATTGCATTCTATTTCTGTATTTCTTTTCTAGTTTAGAAACTATATTGAAAATCCAAAAAGATTTTACTTCTGCATTATTTTCTGACAAACCAGAGTAGAAAGTTGATTGTCTGATTCACAAAGTTGAAGCAGATGCAGGAAGTTTCTGGACTGGAGGATGAGGAGAGCTTATCTTGATAAAATCTTATTGTTAAAAAGTTAAAAACAAGTTCATTTATTTGAAACTTGTTATTTTCAGAAAATATTTGAAAAATGTTGTACTAAATCAGTTTTCATTTTGTCTGAGATCAACCAAGGTCATTAAGTTGGACTTGGTAGATAAATTGAGTAATCAGGGTCATTAACTTGGACCTGAATACTTAAGTGGATTTCTAAAACTGATGAGTAGTTAATAGAAGTTTAAAATAAGAAAGGATTGTAATGTTATATTTTTGAGAAACAGGAATCAAAATCCCCACGGCAACGAAGATCTCAAAGTTTGAATCAGAATTCAAGTCCCAGCTTATCGAGAGAGGGAGTCGGTGAAAGGGGGAGTCTAGATTCTGGAACAACAGTCAAAGGGGAGATTGAAGGTTAAAGTTTGGAGATAGAAGATTGAAGGATGCTTTACAAGTTCAAGACAATTTAGGGCAGTGAACGAAAGATTAAGACTAAAGACTAAAGACTGAAGACAGGATGCTAAAGACTTCGTCAACATCCAAGGGGGAGTCTATTGGTGCACTGATCTTTATCAAGTCTTGTATTGTATTGTATAGATCAGGGCACGGAAAATGAGAAAACAGTGTTGTAGGGTAATTTCGCATGAAATGATCCAAAAGTCATTTTAAGCGAAATTAGATGTTTCATACGGAATTACTGATTTCGTGTGCACATGTAATTCCGCTTGGAACAGTTTCATGGAATTAACTCACCTATATATATCTGTGTGCCTGATTCATTTCATACGGAATTAGGAAGTGTGTTTTGAGAGCCGAGGTGCTGCCGGATTGTTATCTGAATTGTAAAAGCTCAGGAAATCAGTAAAAGAAGAAAATTAAAGGAAAACAAGCTGTTTGACATCAATTACATTGATTCCGCCTTTGTTTTTGATGATGAATTACTCAGATTGACTCGTTAGGGTCACACGACGATCCAACAACCGGAGAGGGAGTCAACCTTTAGGGTAGCAATCTTTGGGGCAAGCCTTGTTATGATCCTTGAAGTCTATGCACATTCTCCAAGAGTTGTCTGCCTTTCAAACTATGACCGGGTTTGCAACCCAGGATTGATACTTGACTTCTCAAAGAATGACGGCTGACACAAGCTTTTCAACCTCTTGGCATGCAGCCAAGCTTCTTTCAGGGGCTAGACTTCGTTCCTCTTGGACAACAGGCTTGACATCTGGTGGTATTCTCAACTCGTGTTCAGCAATGCTTCGAGGGATGCCTGTCATATCTTCCGGGCACCAAGCAAAGACATCACTGTAATGTGTTAACAACTTTTCATGATATGAGAGGGTTTCATATGAAAGGCTTGGATTGACCCTTATCCTCTGCTCAGGGTGCTTAGGATTTATGATTAGCCTTTGCATGTCTTCTTCACTTTTGGAACTTTCACCTTCAACCATGTCGGCCTCCTGAGAAGGTTGAAGGGTTGCTATTCCCCTCTCGGTGGGAAACTTGATAGTGCCATGGCCAACAGACACAGACATATAGAATGCACACTGCCCTGGCCTTCCAATAATCACATCATAGTTTGAAGGTATATTGATAACCACAAAGGTGAGTGGTTGGACTCTTTCCTTCTTTCCTTCATTGAAACAAACATCAAGTGTCAGTTGCCCTGAAGGCTTAAGGGGTATATCGGCAATACCTTTTATGGAGGTCCCGGAGTGCTTAAGCCTTGAACGTTCTTCATTGCTCAAACGGTTGAAGAACTTTTCAAACATGATTTCGGCGGCGGCACCAGTGTCTATGTATGCTTTGCTTGTTTGTAATGTTCCCACAGTAGCCTCAACCACAAGAGGGTTTGAAAGAGGGTCCTTCTCCGTTGGAGGGAAGCAAATACACTGAAGCTCCTAAGCTTCTAACCGCTGTCTTTTGTGTGAAACCCCTCCATCAAAATCCACCATATTGACTTCCTTGCCCTTTCCTTCAGCCATTTTGTCCCTTACCCCCTTCAACAAGTGAGCAAGTTCTCCGGACTTAACGACTTCTTCAATCCTTTTCTTAAGTTGGAAGCAATCATTGGTGTGGTGCCCCTTTTCTTCATGAAATTCACAGTATTGTGTGGAATTTTTGTTTTTTCTACTTTTGGGGAGAGGCCTAGGAGGCCGAAAGTTTTGCTTGACTTCTTCTGTTGCGAGGATTTCTTGAGGAGTCTTCGTGAGGGGTGTGAAACTTATGCCTTTCTCCCTGCTGGAAAGGTTCCGGCCTTCAGACCTTCTATGGTCTGAACCCTTTTGGCGTCTGTCATAGGAGCTGAAGTTCCCCCTCTTTCTAGTTGGGCTGTTGCCTCGCCAGCTGGATCCTCTTTTCCTTTGCTCTTTAATGTCTACTGCCTCCTCTCCCCGGATGTGGGCTTCAGCCCTTTCGAGAGCTTCTTCCAAGGTCTTGGGCAGGGATTTGTTGAAATCTCTTATGAGATATTTGGATGTAATAGCGTTCATAAAACCGGCCACTCTCATCTTTTCGTCTGCCCCTACATATGTTAGACATTCCTTCTTGTATCTTTCTATGAACTCTCGAAGGCTTTCATCATCTCTTTATTTGATCTGAAAAATTTCTGTAGCATCTTTAACATACCGCCTCTGTTGGGAGAAATTGGCTAGGAACCCTTTGCTGAGGTCATTCGATTTTCGAACGCTTCGAGCAGGTAAATCATTGAACCAGATTCTGGCTGATCCGACAAGGGTTTGCATGAACATTAAACAACATTCAGCATTTGACCATTTCTCAATTCTTACAGCACCAGTAAAGATCTGAACATGGTCTTCAGGATCTTCAGTCCCATCATATGTTTTGATGTGGGATGGCATCTTAATCTTCGCTTGAAAATCATAATCGGCTATTTGCTGTGAAAAGCATGAGAGGTTACGTGGCGTATAATGTGACAACTTGAATTTCCAAGATTTCTATTTCGCATTTATTGCACGTCCATGTATTATTTAGTTGATTGATTTCACAATTAGATGCTATGGAATTGTATATGTGTTGATACAATGAAGTGTGTTGTGAGATGTTGCATCATTATGTGTTAATTGTGATAAACTTGTCAAATGTGTAAACTTGGTGGTGGAACTATGAAATGGTTATGAGATGGTGTACTTGTGTAGAATATGGAAATTCAGGGTGTATAGTGTAATTAGTGAAAATAAACCATACTTAACCCTAATCTCTTTTACTAATCATTCACTAATCATCACAAGAATCAAACACGTACACCCACATTCTCTAATCCTCTCTACAACCATCTTTTCATCATTCTTGGATTCACAAGTCTATTGCATCAAGTTTGATTTCCAATTCATCTAGAATCAAATTAAGGTAATTGTTTAAACATTGTTTATTTATCGTTTGATTGTTAGCAATGCTTAATTCTTGAATGCTTGTAAACCCTAGTCTCCACATGATGCTTCTGTGTTTTTGATTGATGTTGATTGCTGTGTTATGAAAATGATTAGTCATTTAATCGATTGCTTGATGATTAAAATGCACGACTTGTTAGATCATAACTGTGATTCATTCTGATAACTGTGATTAGAATGTATGAAACTAGGGTATTAGATCGCTAAACGTAACTGATGGTGTTGTAGAAAACGTAACTGCTATGATTGTTAATATGAAATTGAAAGTTCACGAGCTATGTTTGTCTGAGTTTTAGGTTGTAAAGGTCCGACCTTCATAGGTGTAAACTAGTCCGAGGATTGTTACCATGTTATCACATCCGAGGATTATAAATATGTTATGATTTAGACATAAGAGACTTTACCCGAGCTTAATGATTAAGGCTATCATGTCCCAGTTTCATGGTTGTTAAAGTGGTCCGAGCTTTACACATTAAAGTCTTATGTCCGAGTTTAATTATATAAGTTCTGTCCGACCTTCAATGATGGATGAGGTCCGAGTATAATGGTTGACTTATGTCCGAGTTTCTTAAGGTGACACCACACTTTTGTCCGACTTTAAACCTACATGGGGTCCGAGTTTCTTATCTTCTCTTTAGACCGACTTTGTGATAGGAAAACCCACCCCAGGTCCGAGTTTATTATAAAAATTAGTCGAGGTCCGACTTTGTTTGGGCCTTGGTGGTCCGAGTTTAATTAATGGACCTAAGGTCCGAGTTTATGGCTTTGTGATGATTGGTCCGATCATCTAAATCACATAGGTCCGAGTTTGTGTGTGTGTGTCAAGCATGATGGACCGAGTTTAGACACAAGGGTCCGAGTTTGTGTGTGTGTCATGATGGGCCGAGTTTATTGTATGATATGTCATGTGTTATCCGAGTTTCAAACAGGGGAAACCCCCCCCCCCCTCACACACTTGTCTGATATTGTGTAACTGTATGATGCTGTGTAATTGTCAAATTGAAACAAGTAGCTGCATGATATATTATGTTAGTCCTGTAAAGCCTGTATGACACTTTGATTCCTTGTTTCCGTTAAACATGTGAAGTATGTACACTGTTAAAGGTATAAAGAGTGTTAACAGTGGCCACTAGAATAATGTACACCTAAGATTAAACCATGAAAACAGGGACGCTACGCATGAACTACGTGAATAGAATTGACTGCTTGCATGACGTATGATTCTATGTGAATAATTGTGTGCAACGGTATGATTCTGCATGTGTGAACATTATATGTAATATCGTCGTGTACACAATAAACACACAAAGCACCGTTGTTTGAATATCGAGGAATTGTAAACCCTAATGGAACGAATCATGTGCAATATATCCTAGGTCGTGTGTAACGGACTTAGAGATTTATAAACCCTAGAAGCAATAACATACCGAGCAAACCAAGGTGAGTTCACACCCTTACTAAGGCATGGGATTCCCAGGGCACGGGAATTGGGATTGATGAATTGAGATTGAATAGAACTGTACTTACACTATTACTAGACTACCATAACATCGTCCTCGGTTGTGCAGGACACGTACGTGCAATCTACGTACACATATATCAATTACTATCCTCGGTTGTGAAGGATACTTGTACTAAATTACTATCCTCGGTTGTGAAGGATACTCACGTAAGACCTACGTGAACTTATACTTACTACTATCCTCGGTTGTGAAGGATACCTATACTTATTACTATCCTCGGATGTGAAGGATACTTATGCTTATTACTATCCTCGGTTGTGAAGGATACTTATGGTTACGAGTAGTCTAGTGGTTATACAACGTGGGAAGCCCCCACCTTTAGAACGTACTAACGGCCCAGTAGAGCCACCTGTTACAAACGAACTTACTATTACGCATTTACTTTCTGTGAATTCGCTCAACTAGTTGTTGACCCTCTGTTACATGCCTTGCAGGACGTTAGGTATATGGAGCTTGCATACGAAGAAGCTGGTCGTTGTGGGGCTTGGATCGTGATTATCTTGTTAAACACTTTTGATATTTGATACTTATTTACTATGGGATTTCTAATAATATGCTTCCGCTAAACAATTATCTTACTATGTTTTGGAAACACCTTTCATATGGATTTGGTTTGGTTTATATTGCAATTACTTTTACTTGTACAATGTTCTATATGATTGGTGGCTTGATCCTGGTCAGTCACGCTCCCAAGCGGTGATACTCCGCAGGTGGATTTTGGGGGTGTGACAGATTGGTATCAGAGCCATTGGTTATAGAGAACTTGGTTTTAATATGGGAAAACGTTTTATTAAAACCGGACTATAACCAGAACAGTGCTCTCAACGATCCATAACGACGCTTCGCTCCACGTGCAAGACTCGACATCCTAGGTAATAAGGTTTATGTTTATTACCTGCTTGCTAGAACTGCATAGAACTTTGCTCGTAGTATGCTTACATTACTTTGCTCACTACTTGTTATTGCTTGAGAACACCTACGTGCTTACACTTTTCTGTCATCGCCCTACTCGCGAACCACTCTCACTTACATTACTTTTACTATGAAGATCATGTCTGGAAGAATTAGCATGACACAAGCCCAGCTAGAGGCTTTCGTTCAAGCTCAAGCAGGTCAACACGCGCAGCAGCCTGTCTGCACTTTCAAGAACTTCATGGACTGTCGTCCAAATTCTTTCAGTGGCACCGAGGGGGCAGTGGGACTCCTTCATTGGTTTGAAAAGCTAGAGTCAGTATTCGAAATGTGCGAGTGCCCTGAGGCTCGCAAGGTCAAGTACGCCACTGGCATTTTGGAAGGAATCGCGTTGACTTGGTGGAACGCGCAAGTACAGATCTTAGGGTTGGCAGCTGCTAACGCCACACCCTGGAACGATTTTAAGGAACTTATCAAAAGGGAATATTGCACGCGTGAAGATATTCACAAGTTGGAAGATGAGCTGTACAATTTGAAAATGGTTGGATCTGAGATCGAAGCGTATACTAAACGGTCAAACGAGCTGGCCGTGCTGTGTCCAACTATGGTAGACCCTCCGTACAAGCGCATTGAGATGTATCTCAAGGGATTGGCGCCAGAGATCCAGAGCCATGTGACATCGGCCAACCTTGACAACATTCAGGCTATTCAGCGCCTCGCTCACCGTATTACAGATCAGGCAGTGGATCAGAACAGACTGCCAAAGCGTGTCAAGGCTACTGTTACTGCTGTCACTACTTCTACTACTCCCAGTGACAACAAGAGGAAATGGGAGGGGGATTCCAGCAAGGGATCGGTTACTGTTCAGTCTCAGCAGCGCAAGACAAATGACTACCAGAATTCGACTCAGCAATCATCAGGCAGCCACGGACAGGGGGGATATCGAGGAAACCTCCCGAAGTGTAACACCTGCAACAAACACCACGGTGGCCAGTGTAATAAGGGTCGCTGTCAAAGATGCCTCAAGATGGGTCATGAGGCCAAAGATTGTAGAAGCCCTCGACCTGCGAACCAGAATCAGCAGCAGCCCCAAGCACAGCAGAATCAGCAGCAGGGAAACAAGGGGTGTTTTCATTGTGGTGCAGAGGGTCACTTCAAACGGCACTGCCCTCAGCTGAACAGGAACCAGAACAACAACAACAACAACAACAACCACAACAACAACCAGGGCAACGAGAACAACAACAACAACAACGGGGGAAACAACAACAATGGCAACGAGGCAAGAGGTCGAGTTTTCGTGTTAGGAGGAGGAGACGCAATGAACAATATTTGAGCTTATAGCTTATCTTGGGTTTTCATTATTATGTTTACGCTACTCAAACAAAGTTTGGTTTGAACATCAATTGTGTTGGGTTTTATGAACTATTTTAACTACTATATTTTATGTTTAATATGATGGATGGTTTGATATTATTGAGCGCACCTGCCGTATTTATGGACCTTATGAACAGGGTGTGCAAACCCTATTTTGGCAAATTCGTCATTGTTTTCATCGACGACATTCTGATCTACTCCAAGAGTCAGGAGGAGCGAGCAGCACTTACGTCTTATATTGGAACTTCTTCGGAAGGAGCAACTGTATGCAAAGTTTTCAAAATGCGACTTTTGGCTTCGTGAAGTCCACTTCTTAGGCCATGAGGTGAACGGGGATGGGATCCATGTTGATCCATCCAAGGTAGATTCGATCAGGAACTGGCCTGCACCGCTTTTCAGTACCTTAAAGATAGACTTTGCAGCGCACCTATTCTCTCACTGCCGGAGGGCACAGATGACTTCGTGGTTTATTGTGACGCTCGATACAGGGTCTTGGTTGCGTCTTGATGCAACGGGATAAGGTTGTTGCTTACGCTTCGCGGCAACTCAAGATTCATGAACGGAACTACACGGCGCACGATTTAGAGCTGGGAGCTGTTGTTTTCGCGCTTAAGATATGGCGACACTACCTGTACGGTACCAGGTGCACGATTTACACCGATCACAGGAGTCTCGAGCATATCTTCAAGCAGAAGGAATTGAATATGCGTCAACGGAGATGGGTTGAACTACTGAACGACTACGAATGCGCCATCAAGTATCATCCAGGCAAGGCCAATGTTGTGGCTGACGCCCTTAGTCGAAAGAACACCCTACCTAAGCGCGTGCGAGCGCTACAGCTTACTATTCAGTCCGGTCTTCCTGCACAGATACGAGCTGCTCAGATAGAAGCATTGAAATCCGAGAACGTCATGGCTGAAGCCTTACGCGGTTCAAGGCAACGAATGGAACAAAAGGAAGACGGCGCCTACTATGTAACGGGGCGTATTTGGGTCCCACCTTATGGCGGTTTACGAGAGCTTGTTATGGGCGAAGCACACAAGTCTCGCTACTCGGTACATCCAGGGTCGGACAAAATGTACCACGACATCAGAACTACTTATTGGTGGCCTGGCATGAAGGCCCACATCGCCACCTATGTTGGCAAGTGCTTGACTTGTGCGAGAGTCAAGGTTGAATATCAGAAACCCGCAGGTCTACTTCAGCAACCCAGGATACCACAGTGGAAATGGGAAGAAATTTCCATGGATTTTGTTACGGGCTTACCTAGATCCCAGCGTGGGAATGATACAATATGGGGAAATCGTGGATCGACTCACCAAGTCTGCACACTTCCTGGCTATAAAGGAAACGGATAAGTTCTCCACTCTCGCAGACATTTATCTTAAAGAAGTTGTTTCGAGGCACGGGGTGCCCACCTCCATCATTTCGGATCGGGATGCACGATTCACGTCAAAGCTATGGCAAGCGAAGCACAAATATTTCGGCTCACGATTAGACATGAGCACAGCATATCATCCTCAGACGGATGGGCAGTCTGAGCGAACGATCCAGACTCTTGAAGACATGCTTCAGGCATGTGTTATTGATTTCGGCAACGGCTGGGGAAAAGCATCTCCCGTTAGTGGAGTTTTCGTATAATAGCAGTTATCACACCAGCATTCAAGCCGCTCCATTCGAGGCATTGTACGGACGTAAATGCCGGTCACCTCTCGGTTGGGCAGAGGTGGGGGATAGTTAGATTACAGGCCCAGAAATGGTAGTTGACGCTACCGAACGAATTGCACAGATACGGCAACGCATGGCGGCAGCTCGCGATCGCCAGAAAAGCTACGCAGATAAGCGTAGGAAGCCATTGGAATTTCAGGTCGGGGACCGGGTTTTACTCAAAGTTTCACCCTGAAAGGGGTGTGGTTAGTTTTGGTAAAAGAGGCAAACGCAATCCACGGTATGTTGGACCGTTCGAAATTACTGAAAGAATAGGCCAAGTAGCCTACGGACTAAACCTGCCAGCTGAACTCGGTGCAGTTCACAACGCATTTCACGTGTCGAATCTGAAGAAGTGTCTATCAGATGAGACCCTCATAATTCCTTTTAAGAAACTCACTATCGACGAGCGGTTGCAGTTCGTCGAGGAACCAGTTGAAATCACGGACCGGGATGTTAAGGTCCTCAAACACAAGAGAATCCCTCTTGTCCGAGTTCGTTGGAACTCCAAACGTGGCCCAGAGTACACCTGGGAACGCGAAAACCAGATGACAGAAAAGTACCCCTAATTATTCGAAGCCAATGCAATCACTACTGAGGCTGAAGCTACTACTACTGAATTTCGGGACGAAATTCCAAATCAACGGGGGGATGATGTGACACCCCAGGAAAACCAGTGAACGATATAACTTACCCAGCTTCCTCAGTGAGTGCGTACCAAATTTCGGGACGAAATTTCTTTTAAGTTGGGGATAATGTGACAACTTGAATTTCCAAGATTTCTATTTCGCATTTATTGCACGTCCATGTATTATTTAGTTGATTGATTTCACAATTAGATGCTATGGAATTGTATATGTGTTGATACAATGAAGTGTGTTGTGAGATGTTGCATCATTATGTGTTAATTGTGATAAACTTGTCAAATGTGTAAACTTGGTGGTGGAACTATGAAATGGTTATGAGATGGTGTACTTGTGTAGAATATGGAAATTCAGGGTGTATAGTGTAATTAGTGAAAATAAACCATACTTAACCCTAATCTCTTTTACTAATCATTCACTAATCATCACAAGAATCAAACACGTACACCCACATTCTCTAATCCTCTCTACAACCATCTTTTCATCATTCTTGGATTCACAAGTCTATTGCATCAAGTTTGATTTCCAATTCATCTAGAATCAAATCAAGGTAATTGTTTAAACATTGTTTATTTATCGTTTGATTGTTAGCAATGCTTAATTCTTGAATGCTTGTAAACCCTAGTCTCCACATGATGCTTCTGTGTTTTTGATTGATGTTGATTGATGTGTTATGAAAATGATTAGTCATTTAATCGATTGCTTGATGATTAAAATGCACGACTTGTTAGATCATAACTGTGATTCATTCTGATAACTGTGATTAGAATGTATGAAACTAGGGTATTAGATCGCTAAACGTAACTGATGGTGTTGTAGAAAACGTAACTGCTATGATTGTTAATATGAAATTGAAAGTTCACGAGCTATGTTTGTCTGAGTTTTAGGTTGTAAAGGTCCGACCTTCATAGGTGTAAACTAGTCCGAGGATTGTTACCATGTTATCACGTCCGAGGATTATAAATATGTTATGATTTAGACATAAGAGACTTTACCCGAGCTTAATGATTAAGGCTATCATGTCCGAGTTTCATGGTTGTTAAAGTGGTCCGAGCTTTACACATTAAAGTCTTATGTCCGAGTTTAATTATATAAGTTCTGTCCGACCTTCAATGATGGATGAGGTCCGAGTATAATGGTTGACTTATGTCCGAGTTTCTTAAGGTGACACCACACTTTTGTCCGACTTTAAACCAACATGGGGTCCGAGTTTCTTATCTTCTCTTTAGACCGACTTTGTGATAGGAAAACCCACCCCAGGTCCGAGTTTATTATAAAAATTAGTCGAGGTCCGACTTTGTTTGGGCCTTGGTGGTCCGAGTTTAATTAATGGACCTAAGGTCCGAGTTTATGGCTTTGTGATGATTGGTCCGATCATCTAAATCACATAGGTCCGAGTTTGTGTGTGTGTGTCAAGCATGATGGACCGAGTTTAGACACAAGGGTCCGAGTTTGTGTGTGTGTCATGATGGGCCGAGTTTATTGTATGATATGTCATGTGTTATCCGAGTTTCAAACAGGGGAAACCCCCCCCCCCCTCACACACTTGTCTGATATTGTGTAACTGTATGATGCTGTGTAATTGTCAAATTGAAACAAGTAGCTGCATGATATATTATGTTAGTCCTGTAAAGCCTGTATGACACTTTGATTCCTTGTTTCCGTTAAACATGTGAAGTATGTACACTGTTAAAGGTATAAAGAGTGTTAACAGTGGCCACTAGAATAATGTACACGTAAGATTAAACCATGAAAACAGGGACGCTACGCATGAACTACGTGAATAGAATTGACTGCTTGCATGACGTATGATTCTATGTGAATAATTGTGTGCAACGGTATGATTCTGCATGTGTGAACATTATATGTAATATCGTCGTGTACACAATAAACACACAAAGCACCGTTGTTTGAATATCGAGGAATTGTAAACCCTAATGGAACGAATCATGTGCAATATATCCTAGGTCGTGTGTAACGGACTTAGAGATTTATAAACCCTAGAAGCAATAACATACCGAGCAAACCAAGGTGAGTTCACACCCTTACTAAGGCATGGGATTCCCAGGGCACGGGAATTGGGATTGATGAATTGAGATTGAATAGAACTGTACTTACACTATTACTAGACTACCATAACATCGTCCTCGGTTGTGCAGGACACGTACGTGCAATCTACGTACACATATATCAATTACTATCCTCGGTTGTGAAGGATACTTGTACTAAATTACTATCCTCGGTTGTGAAGGATACTCACGTAAGACCTACGTGAACTTATACTTACTACTATCCTCGGTTGTGAAGGATACCTATACTTATTACTATCCTCGGATGTGAAGGATACTTATGCTTATTACTATCCTCGGTTGTGAAGGATACTTATGGTTACGAGTAGTCTAGTGGTTATACAACGTGGGAAGCCCCCACCTTTAGAACGTACTAACGGCCCAGTAGAGCCACCTGTTACAAACGAACTTACTATTACGCATTTACTTTCTGTGAATTCGCTCAACTAGTTGTTGACCCTCTGTTACATGCCTTGCAGGACGTTAGGTATATGGAGCTTGCATACGGAGAAGCTGGTCGTTGTGGGGCTTGGATCGTGATTATCTTGTTAAACACTTTTGATATTTGATACTTATTTACTATGGGATTTCTAATAATATGCTTCCGCTAAACAATTATCTTACTATGTTTTGGAAACACCTTTCATATGGATTTGGTTTGGTTTATATTGCAATTACTTTTACTTGTACAATGTTCTATATGATTGGTGGCTTGATCCTGGTCAGTCACGCTCCCAAGCGGTGATACTCCGCAGGTGGATTTTGGGGGTGTGACATATAAGGCTTGGCCAAATCTTCTTCAACCCTTGCACCCGCGTTGTTGCTGTTATTGTTGTTCCCTTGAGTGGCCAACATCTGATTAATAAAGTGCTGCCACGGGAAGCTGGCCATCATCTGGGCCATCATCTGGGGCATAAGGTTGAAGCCTTGAAGGCTTCCGGGTGCAACTGAGCAGCTAACTCCCAAGGGAGTGCTCATAACGGCACTTCGTGCCAAGGGGAGCACGGACAAGGCCTGTTCCCATGAAGTTGTTGTTGAGGGTGGAATACTCATCACTGGGGACTGTAGGAGCTGGTTAAGGGTCAGCTCATGGCCCAAAGGAGCACCATTTGCAGCTGGCTGGGATGAAAAGAGAGGATATGCTGTAGGATTAGACCTTGCGGACAAATATGGGTTAGGGTTTGGAGCAGAATTACTGGGACCAGCCTCATCCCTAGATACCAAAGGTTGTGAGTTTGCAAAAGGAGGGATGGGGGGTCTAGGGGATAGTGTCGGCTCCGGCTCGTCATAGTCTAAACGAATTCTCACTCCCTTGTCCCTTTCCCTACTAACATATTGGTTGAGGAGAGACCTCAACTCAAGGAAATTGTTGGCGACCCCTTCAGGGGTAAGTTCAACATGTGAGGGGGTGCCATAAACACCAACATTAGGGGAAGGGACCCCGGATCTGGATGGAGTTGGAGTGCTGAAAGTGAGAAACTCAGGGGTGCTTCCTGGTGTCGAGAAAGAAGTTGGTATAGCCACAGGAGCTTGGCTAGTATATGGGGTAGAAGTGTTGGGAACCTGATTCACTTCTCCCGGGAATCCACTTTCTGACATGGTAATTTCAAGAGAATGGAGCTACACTACTAGGTCTTTTGAAGAAAAATAGTGGCGTAGCCCCACGGTGGGCGCCAACTTGTTGATGCAACAAATAGTAGACCAAAGATAGTAGCTGGGCTGGTTAGGCAAAAAGGTTGAAGGGTTCAACTTTGCCTAACGCAGGTCGTGGGGTCCCCCCACGTTTGCAAGACGTGGAGAGAGGTTCACTAGATTGGTTTTGTTGTTTTGCTAAGGATCCTCCTCTGAAGTGTGTTCAGATTCAGATGTATGAGCAAAAGGAATGTGTGTGTTGAGTATGTAAGAAAGTGACTTGCATGGAGCAAGTACTCAAGAACAATGATCAGAGATTCTCCCTGGATAAGAACTGATCGTAATGTCCTCCTCACTAAACGAAGTGTCTAATTTATAGGAAAAGACATCGCTCAAAGAGGAATGTGTTGACTAGTGAACATGCTTGCAGTGGGGGACTTACCCTTTCGGGGGTTGAAGCCTTTTGACCTGCGGATAAAAGAGTGTATTCTGTGGATCCGTGTTACTTTTGCGGCTGGTGAGTTAGTGAAGCAATCCAGAGATGTGACCTTTTACTGTTCACGCATTGCTTTATCTCAACTCCCCGGGTTTTCAACCTTTGAACCATTTAACCTTTTGAGCATTCATGTATTTAAGTCATTTTTATTTGGTCTTGGGCTACCCCGTCATCAAGTACTGAGAGGTATCACTCAGAAGGAGAAGACTTGTATTCCACCTTTGTCAAGGCGGACCGAAAGGTGACCCTCGTAGATAGAAAATAGACATAAAATTGTAAATGTATAACATCTCTTCCATCGTCTGTGTCATGTAACGTCGTCCATGGGTACCTAGAATTTTAAAACTAAGAAAAACGTCAAGTTGTAACAATTAAAAAAGTTAGTTTTTTCACGTAACTATTAAACGTCATTTTTCTAAAAAATTAAAAAGGGCCTCGAAAACGTTCTCAAAATTGGGTACTTATAGGTGAAAGAAAATAATAAGACAAACAACTCGTGTTACACGCGTTATTTAAAAAAAAAAAGGCTAAAACGGCTTCAGCCGTCTCATAGGCGTCGGAGCCATTTAGGCCACATGACTTGAGCAGTTTAAGCCACCAATGAGGCAGCCGTTTTGGAGCCTCCTGAAGCGGCTGAGCCAGACGCCTCAACTACCTATACGGCACGGGAAACGTCTCCAACCACTTCAACCATTTCATCACCACGTGGCTCCTTCCTATTGCCCGACGCATCCCGTGCATTTGGATCCTTATGCGTCGCTTCCATCTCCATGACGTGAAAGATGGACAAATCTAAAATTCTCTTTGATTAATGGCTAGATTCGTAATTTTTACTTAATTAAAATGCCCAAGAAAACCCCACTTCGTCATCTTCACAACCCCACTTTATCTCCTTCATGCAACCCGTGATCAGTTCTTTGCTAATAAATACACTCTATGCTTTCTTTTACTTGTTTTCCACATTGTTTGCGGCTCCACTTTCATCAGCATTGTCACTTTTCGAATTGTCCATTTACATAGTAATTTTTCCCATGCGGATCATCATAACCATCTGAGTTATAATAATCTTTTGGAAGCAGCGACAACAGCATTAACAAGAAAACATTAGATAAACCCGTAAGAAAATTATACAAGATTATATTAACTTTAGTGCTAAAGTGTAATTTTATTTTATTATTTTTTTCAATTAAAGTGTTCGTCATAGCTCCACTTATGTTTTGATCCACTTATTTTATTTTCAATTTTCAATAACAAAAACGTGCCCTGCGTATCATTTCAATTTTACAGATACCACAATAAACTAATCCTCTAATGGTACCCTCTTCTAGTATAAATACCACAATCTTATTAACGACTTTAAACAAGGGGCTGTAGAGGAGAGAAGTACAAAAGAAGCCAGTCCAAACCCCAAAAACGTAGTCATTCAAGCTATGGGGAAACGAAAACAACTGAAGAAGTATTCCCTTGCATTTTTCAGCATCTTCAAATCCAAAAAGGTTCGAGGAGAAGATGTGATGTTGGATGAGTCATTGAAGGCATACCGAGTTTACCGGAGTGATCAAGATGGTGTTCGTTGGGTGTCTGAGCCTGGCATAGACAGAAAAGCTTCGGCTTATATCGACAGCCAGACTAATAGATGGAAACAATCTTGACATCTCTAACTAATATCCAGTTTTACTTATGGGACTTGATGGATGAGCCCTGACTTCAAGGGTTTTCTTTCTTGCATCATCATTATGTAAAAGATTGTATACGGTATTAATTTTGCGTTTATAAATGGCTTCACCAGCTTTACTTCATCTATATTAATCAATTAAGTTACGTATACCATAAAAAAAGTCAATATTTAATTTTCCTTGTTTCTTCTTTGAAGCCGATAATCAAGAACAACCGGTGATCCGCTTTGGGCCGCTCGTTTTATTATGTTTAATAGTTTATTAAATGGGTGGAACAAATTATGTCTTGTGTTTTATTTTGGTTGATTCGAATTGGGCTGTAGGCCATCTAGTTATTGGGTCAGGAACTTTAAAAGTCCATTAGGTTTAAAGTATGGGTTGATTGGGAGTTTGGGCCATGTTGTGCGAACAGGTATGTGTGCAAGGGATATAACTGCATGAGTGGTTAACTTGGAATCGACACAACGTCTCCAAAAGTCGTATCCCTCCACCTCGCATCTGTTCATCAACTATAAAATGGGATTCAAGTTATTGTAACCGATAAACTGCAAGTTCAAAAGTTATCAAGTTCCTGATTGTTTAATTCGGTTAGTTTGCAATTTCGTTTTTGGTTAAGATGAAGTGCTGTGATGTTAGTGGTGATTTTACGTATTTGTGTGATCATCGTTCTTCTCAGTCTGATTGATCCGTGGAACCCGTAAACTGTGATACCAACATTGGTGAGCTAAAGGTTTGATGAAAACCGAGAACAATGATGGTGGTTCTGAGATCGTCTGAGGGATAAAGGAAAATCGGTTGGTGCAGATTTCGGTGATGAAAGGGTGAACGCTAGAAAGTGCGGTCGGGGCTGTAACAAGGGGAAGTTTGTTGCGCAGGGAAAGCCATCTGCGCGTTCGTGAAAATCACTCGTCAATAAATTTTCCAAGAAGATGATTCCAAAGGGTTTCGCAAAGAAGTTTGGCTGTAATGGAAGTGCACCGGTCGGGAGACCGGGAAAGGTCGGGAATAGCTGTTTCATGTGCAAACAATTTGGGCACATTGCTTCTATTTGTCCGAGTAAGTACATCAACCTTACCCCATTACCCGTAGAAAATGATTACTTAGTTGATGTTACTTGCGGAGGAAGTTGGGATTCGATTTGGGTAGCGGATCCAAGTTTTAAGACACACATGACCAGGAATAGGAGTGTGTTCAAGCGTTTAAGAGGCATTTTGGTGTGACAACGAATGATAAGAAAAAAGAATTCTCATTCGTTCATTGGGTTGGTGAAGTTAAGATATCGGTGGATGGAAAAAGTAAAACCATACCGTGTGTTAGTTACATTCCGAGTCTCAAGAAAAATGTTTTAAGCCTAGAGCAATTGTTGTTTCAAGGAATTGAAACGGTTACTACCGGTGATACTTGTGTTTTAAAGAAAATGTTCGATAGTCAAGCGGAAGGATTTGATGTTTTTAGAACATGTCAGAAAAAGAATTGGAAGATTAGTATCTAGACAAGTTCTACGAGGGTCTAGATGTTGACAACAGGCACCGCAAGGATAAAGAAAAACTCAAAGAATATGTTGAAGGGTATTACAAAAAAAGAGTTCGAAATAGAGAGAGAGAAAAATAGGAGGTTGAATGGTGAAGGCACATCAGGTATCAAAAGGAAGGAAATCGTTTACTCGAATAAAAGCAAAAGTCGGGTTCATGATTTACTATGAAGGCTTGAAGGACAATCCGTTACAATCTCTACAAGAGTTACGTCAAAGGGCGGTGGTACTTTCCCAAGATGAGGAGGATGTCATTGAGAATGACATGATCATTGAAAGTTGTATAGAAGGGTTGGATTTAATGCTGCTACATGAAGAGTTGGTCGGGCATAGTAAGTTTTATGGTGCTACTTTTGAGGAAATCCGTTTATGGTTTATACCATGTTTCCTCGGGATCTTCAAGGAGAACACTATGCCACCAACACTAATTGACGGTAGAGAAGTAAGTTTGATATTACTACACCGAATTGTAACCATCAAGGGTGGAATAAAGAAGGTGATCGAGGATGATCTTTGGGACGAAGTAGCGGTTGAGTATGGTTTTGAACCGGATGACGCGCATGTGGTAAAAGTTGCTTACATTTACTACATAGAGTTAATCGAGTGGTACTTCGACTTAAATAACAAAAAGGGAGACAAGAATGCACCAGAGGGGAATCAATCAAGCACGAAGAAGGCACCACAAGAAACGGTCGAAAGCGAAGATGAGCCGGACTTGGTGATAACCATCGAGTACCGGCAACAATAATGATTGAAGAAAGGAAGGGGAACACGGATGTTCATGATTAGGAGGGAGATTGAAGCTGATAATTAAGAATAACCGGTGATCCGGTTTGGGCCCCTCGTTTTATTATGTTTATTAGTTGATTAAATGGGTCGAACAAATCATGTCTTGTGTTTTATTTTGGTTGTTTGAATTGGGTCGTATGCCATCTAGTTATTGGGTCAGGAACTTTAGAAGTCCATTAGGTTTAAAGTATCGGTTGATTGGGAGTTTGGGCCATGTTGTGCGAACAGGTATCTGTGCGAGAGATATAACTACATGAGCGGTTAACTTGGAATCGACACAACTTCTCCAAGAGTCGTATCCCTCCATCTCGCATTTGTTCATCAACTATAAATTGGGTTTCAAGTTATTGTAACCGATACACTGCAAGTTCAAAAGTTATCAAGTTGCTGATTGTTTAATCCGGTTAGTTTGCAATTTCATTTTGTTATTTTGGTTAAGATGAAGTGGTGTGATGTTTGTGATGATTTTACGTATTTATGTGTAACGTCCGTTTTTGCGTCTAGGAGAAATGACAACCAAAGATGCTAGAAAACATAAACTTTTAAAATATACGAATCTTTCACAACTCAAAAAGGTAAATTACTTACTAGAGTAATTTAATAGACATGAAAAATACCAACTTGTAATACATGGTAAAATTTTTACAAAAATTCGGCATGACCCGTTCGTAAAACGAACGTGCCCCCTGTTTTTAACATAAAAAACTAAACAACATACTACAATCCGTTTGACATTAAACTACTCAAAGCAAGACGACAAGCTTTACAAATGTACGACTACTAACAAAGTTGGACAAAATAACAAGTTATGGACCATAAAGATGAACATAAGTTAGCGGAAGCGTTTGGGATAACATGACATGGACACGTGCTCGCTCCATTTCGCCAAGTCGCCTAAGTTGAGGATTTACCTACATTCAACAACAATACTTAAAAGTTAGTCATCACACTTGTTAATTATAATTTCCTTGTTTTAGTTCCATCCGCATATGAGCTTTCATCTTTTTTTTTTTTTTTTACACAATCGACTACCCAAATACTTGGGTATGGCATAAACACTCTCAATAAGAGTTAAGCATACACATTCGACTACCCAAATACTTGGGTTTGGCATAAACACTCTCAATGAGAGTTAAGCATACACATTCGACTACCCAATACTTGGGTTTGGCATAAACACTCTCAATGAGACTTAAGCATACACATTCGACCCGTTTAGTTGGGTCATTTGCTTTCAACATAAATTCTTCTTTCTATCCGTATAACGGATTAAACTTCTAGCATTCGTTATAGCATTCAAAACCACCCATTCGAAACGGATGGTAGCATTATTCTTATTCGACTTGTTCAACTAGAACCGGTCGACTCACATAGCTTATCATAACCTTCGTTAGCATAACCAAATCCGCAATGGATTTGCTATTTCGCATTCGTTACAACATAACTTCTAAACCCCCTTTGATATAATTCCTTACATCTAAATCAATTTTAATCCATAACGGAAAATAGTACGAATTCATATTATCATTAATATCATTCCTAAATCCACTAGTAGAGTAAACGAAGTTCATAAGAACTTACCGGAGTTGTGCGCTCCTATTGCCTTTGCTTGGCTTGATTCTCCTCTTTTCTTTGACCCTATAAGGTGCATCACATTCACGTTTAGCTTTCACATTATACATTGCTTTTACGCATTTACATCATTACTATAACGTTCATTATTCGTATTCATATTTCATGCCATCATTAGATCAATAAAACTACAATTTCTCATGTTCATTCATAACCAATTCGGCTCAAGCATTTCATCGAACACCTTATGTGCGTACAATCTTAACTAGCACCATATACAAGCATAGCAAACGCATCTCTACCAAGTAATTTTAAAATCATGGCAATACATCTCAAACACATAAATTCCTCAAATATTCAGATTATTATAACATCATTATGCATATATTAACCTTATCCATCATACTACATCAAGAATAAACACATGCATCATCATCTCTAATCATATCATCACAACTTCAAATGGGTTTTCACTCAAATCTTCATACCAAACTGAAGTCAACATGGTTTCTGGTTCTAGAGAGCAATTCAAACTCGAATTTCTCATATTTAACACAAGAAATCGAAATTGGGTTTGACCCCTTATTCAACAAATCACAATTTCAGAAAATTAAACTTACCACTTCACTAGTTAGGGTTAGATTTTCAGAAAAAGTGGCTCATGCATCGAATTTTCCTTCAAATCGTGGCTCAATTTGTTGATTCAAGTAGTTAGGGTTTTTGGGTTCCCCCTTCTTCCTCCCCTGGCTCGCACGACACACCCACTGTGTCTTTCTTTTTGTTTTGATTTTTTTCTTAATTAACCTCTTTTGTTCACTAGTTACACCTTTAGCCCTCCCACTTTGAGGGAGTATTTAACTTAAGCCTTTTTACTTAACTAGTTATCATTAAATCATAAATTCCATTAACCAAGTTAATTTCTTTGTTTATTATTTATCATTTTTGGGGTGTTACAGGTCTACCCCCCTTAAAAGAGGTTTCGTCCTCGAAACCTTGCTCATTTCCACGGGACTAAAGTCCTTAACTGACCGGTCCCTCTATGTATCACAATTCTGAAATATATTCACATATCTTTAAATTCCGAATTCTTGCCTCACATTAGCTCCTTAGTGGTGTTCATCAGTGCACGTTTATTCATTCATTTCATTCAAAATACATACCATGGCAAGAATGCACCCATATTTTGTAAAAAGGGTCTCATTCATGAACATATATATAGCTATACGTCCTATCGTTACTTTCTTAAATCAAGTATAATACTCATATACCTATAATTACACGTATACCCTACATACACACATACATACCTTCATGAATACATACATACATACATACAAGCTTTATTACTTGTGCACCTACAATCCCCGCTACATTCATATATATGCACTCATACATCTATTTACATATACCCGAAAACATACTTGCAACATAACTACTATTTCTGTCACACCCCCAAAATCCCACACGCGGAGTACCACCGCTTGGAGGCGTGACTGACCAGGATCAAACCATCAATTATATCAAACATAGCATTTAATAATAATCATAAGTATAATTGATGTTCAAAACCAAACGTTATATATGTAGCGGAAGCATTAAATGTAAAACCCAAATCATAAGTATCAATGTATGAATGTAAAAGTGTTTAATATGCATTCACATGTTCCTGTCCACAACGACCCGCTTCTCCTCTGGTGCAAGCTCCAAATATACCTAAGGTCCTGCAAGGCATGCAGCAAATAATCAACAAACTAGTTGAGCGAGTTCACAGAAAGTAAGGTTCTAACATGCATAAGTATAGCTAGTGGGGGCTTCCCATGTTCATTCTGGTTAATGAGGGCTTCTCATTAACGGTACTTACTAGACTAACTTCCGACCATGTGTTCTTCTTTACCGAGAACAGGAAAACGTACAGGGTCACGTAGGCTTTACGTGACGTGCCCTTCCCCGAGGACAGTGGTACGCGTGGGGGCTACGTAGGCTTTACGCAGCGTGGCCTTCCGACCTGGAAGCCAGTGATTGGTATTGGGTTACGTAGGCTTTACGTAACGTGTCCTCCCGACCCGGGAGACATATGGCAAGTATACTGGGTTACGTAGGCTTTACGTAACGTGTCCTGACTAACCTGAGGACGATGGTCTATAGTCTGGTATATGCGTAAGTACGAGTAATCATTCCGTATTCAATATATCCAACCCAATTCCCAACCCGGGAATCCCATGCCTTGGCTGTGTGAACTCACCTTGGTTTGCTCGGCAGATACACAAGTGAACAGGTAGCAAGTAATGGTCAATCACGTCCTATCATGCATTTATTCAAGTCAGGTTCGATTCACGTATAGCACGTAGGGTTACACAGAGGTAACAAGTTGCAAGCATAAGTCATGGCCCAAACAAAACTAATCAAATTGTGCGAGTGGTGACCAATCCGTCCGGATGGGCATTCCGTGCGGGTGGCATTTCGTGCGGATGGCCACTGGTCCATCCGGGTGGAAATCCGTGCGAGTGGCACTCATCCGGGTGACAGTTCGTGCGGACTGACAATCCGTGCGGACTGTCAGCTCGTGCGGATGGTCTGTTCGTGCGGTTGTCAGTTCATCCAGATTGGACCTTTCGTGCGGTAGTTGGTTCGTGCGGATGGTCAGTCCATCCGGATTGACAATCCGTCCGGTCGGAAACTCGTGCGGAACAGTTGGTGTGGTCCGTCCGTGCGGACAGTCCGTGCTATTCGGCCCAACAGTTCACTCGTACGATCGGATGTGTAACCGGACCAGCTTGTGTGTGGGTATCTTGTGCAAACAGATTACTTGGTGCGATTGATTCAATAATCCGAATATCATGCAAGCTGGTTACGATTAGATTATCAGTTACCTAATACCCTATCAATTAACACGATTTCCACAAGTCGTTTAACGTGATATCGATCAAACAAGCACATTTAGTATTCAAGTCACATGAACCCTAATTGAACGATCTAACCAATTAACCAAGTTAATCATTCGTTTACATGTGCATAACCGGTTCATGTTCATAACCCAAACCCTATCCGATCGATTAACAAGCAAGTCCGGCCGGTTATCAGGCCTATCCGGCCGATCAACAAAAACTAAATCAATATGTTATCATCCAACCGTATTATCTAATCATCCATTTAACCGATATCAATTCACAACCGATTATATAAGGGCCGATTAATAAACAATATCCGGCCGGTTAACAAACACGTCCGGCCGGTTAATCAAACATGTTCGGCCGATTCATTAAGCACATAAATCATTCAATTAACAAAACAATTAAACACTAACCGATTGAAAGGACGAGAATGATATCCGAACGATAAAGATTCGAGATGGTTGCCTTCGATTCGCGAACGAGAGGGGGAGAACGGGAGCTAGGGTTTGTGTGTGTATCCTTGTGTTGTAACAATTGAGAAAGTAACTAAGTCCCTAAGGTGTATAGTCGTTCGCGCATAAGGGGAGTGGGCCGGCCCATCCGCTTGGGCTGCCCTTGAGCCGTGTGTTATGCAATTCGATTTTTAATAACAACAAACACATTAAACACGTAATACACGTAGCACATAATAACATAACGTTCATTTAAATCGTAGCTCGTATAATTATAACACGTTCACATACGCTACACAAGGTAGGTCTAAAGTCCGAGTTGTCACATTATCCCCAACTAATTGGAAATTTCGTCCCGAAATTTGGTATGCACTTACTGAGGAAGCTAGATAAACTGTATTGTTCACTGATTTTCCTGGGGTGTCACATCCTCCCCCCGTTGATCTGGAATTTCGTCCCGAAATTCCGAAGTAGTAGCTTCAGTCTCAGTAGTGGTTGCCTTGTTCCCGAATAACTGGGGGTACTTTTCTGTCATCCTGTCTTCGCGTTCCCAGGTGTACTCTGGGCCACGTTTGGAGTTCCAACGAACTCGAACAAGAGGGATTCTCTTGTGTTTGAGGACCTTCACATCCCGGTCCGTGATTTCCACTGGTTCCTCGACGAACTGCAACCGCTCGTCGATAGTGAGTTCCTTAAAAGGAATGATGAGATTTTCATCTGATAGGCACTTCTTTAAGTTCGATACATGAAAGACATTGTGAACTGCCCCGAGTTCAGCTGGTAGGTTCAACTTGTAGGCTACCTTGCCAATCTTTTCTATGATTTCAAAGGGTCCGACATACCGCGGATTTAGTTTGCCCCGTTTGCCAAAACGTACCACACCCTTCCAGGGTGAGACTTTCAATAAAACCCGGTCCCCGACCTCAAATTCCAATGGCTTTCTACGCTTGTCCGCGTAGGCTTTCTGACGGTCGCGTGCTGCCGCCATGCGTTGTCGTATCTGTGTTATCTTTTCTGTGGCGTCCACAACAATCTCTGGACCCGTGATCTGACTATCTCCCACCTCTGCCCAACAGAGAGGTGACCGGCATTTACGCCCGTACAATGCCTCGAACGGAGCGGCTTGAATGCTGGTGTGATAGCTATTATTATACGAGAACTCCACCAAAGGGAGATGCTTTTCCCAGCCGTTGCCGAAATCAATGACGCATGCTCTAAGCATGTCTTCGAGCGTCTGGATCGTTCGCTCAGACTGCCCGTCCGTCTGAGGGTGATAAGCCGTGCTCATGTCTAACTGTGAGCCGAATGATTTGTGCATCGCTTGCCATAGCTCTGACGTGAATCGTGCATCGCGATCCGAAATGATGGAGATGGGCACCCCGTGCCTTGAAACAACTTCCTTAAGATAGATGTCTGCGAGAGTGGAGAACTTATCCGTTTCCTTGATAGGTAGGAAGTGTGCAGACTTGGTGAGTCGATCTACGATCACCCATATAGTATCGTTTCCACGCTGCGATCTTGGTAAGCCCGTAACAAAATCCATGGAAATTTCTTCCCATTTCCACTGTGGTATCCTGGGCTGCTGTAGTAGACCAGCTGGTTTCTGATATTCGACCTTGACCCTCGCACAGGTCAAACATTTGCCGACATAGGTGGCGATGTGGGCCTTCATACTAGGCCACCAGTATGTGGTCTTGATGTCGTGGTACATTTTATCCGACCCTGGATGTACCGAATAGCGAGACTTGTGAGCCTCATCCATTACAAGTTCACGGAGACCGCCATAAAGAGGGACCCAAATCCGGCCCGTTACATAGTAGGCTCCGTCTGCCTTCTGTTCCATTTGTTGTCGTGAGCCGCGTAAGGCTTCAGCCTTGACGTTTTCGGGCTTCAATGCTTCTATCTGAGCATCTCGTATCTGTGCTGGAAGGCTAGACTGAATCGTAAGCTGTAGCGCTCGTACGCGCCGTGGTAAAGTGTCCTTTCGACTAAGGGCATCAGCCACAACATTGGCTTTGCCTGGATGATACTTGATAGCGCATTCGTAGTCGTTCAGTAACTCGACCCATCGTCGTTGACGCATATTCAAATCTTTCTGCTTAAGGATATGCTCGAGACTCCTGTGATCGGTGTAAATCGTGCACCTGGTACCGTACAGGTAGTGTCGCCATATCTTAAGCGCGAAAACCACAGCTCCCAGCTCTAAATCGTGCGTCGTGTAGTTCCGTTCATGATCCTTGAGTTGACGAGAGGCGTAGGCAATAACCTTGTCGCGCTGCATTAACACACATCCCAATCCCCGAATGGATGCATCACAATATACTACGAAGTCTTCTGTGCCCTCTGGCAGTGAAAGAATAGGTGCGCTGCAAAGCCTATCCTTCAAGTGCTGAAAAGCAGTCTCCTGGGGCTCTCCCCAGCGATAGGTAACACCCTTCTGTGTCAGTAGCGTAAGCGGCTGAGCAATCTTCGAAAAGTCTCTAATAAACCGTCTGTAGTAACCTGCCAGACCCAAGAATTGACGTATCTCTGTCGGCGTACGCGGTGCAGGCCAGTTTCTGATCGAATCTACCTTGGATGGATCGACATGGATCCCATCCCTGTTCACCACATGGCCTAAGAAGTGGACTTCACGAAGCCAGAAGTCGCATTTAGAAAGCTTGGCGTACAGCTGTTCCTTCCGAAGGAGTTCCAAAATAAGACGAAGATGCTGCTCGTGTTCCTCCTGACTCTTGGAGTAAATCAGGATGTCGTCGATGAATACTATGACGAACTTGTCAAGATAGGGTTTGCACACCCTGTTCATAAGATCCATAAATACAGCAGGCGCGTTCGTTAACCCGAACGGCATGACGAGAAACTCGTAGTGACCATAACGAGTTCTGAAGGCTGTCTTGGAGACGTCCTCATCCCGGACTCTCAGCTGATGGTACCCTGACCTCAAATCTATCTTCGAATAGTAGCACGACCCTTGCAACTGGTCGAATAAGTCGTCTATGCGCGGAAGAGGATAACGGTTCTTCACCGTCACCTTGTTGAGTTCACGGTAGTCGATGCACATCCTGAACGTACCGTCCTTCTTCTTCACGAAAAGTACTGGAGCTCCCCAAGGCGAAGAGCTTGGTCGTATGAAACCCTTTCCCAAGAGTTCTTGCAGTTGCTTTGACAATTCCTCCAATTCTGATGGAGCTAAACGATATGGTGCGCGAGCTATGGGTGCTGCTCCTGGAGCGAGCTCGATTTGAAATTCGACCTGACGATGAGGCGGTAAGCCAGGCAAGTCTTCAGGAAACACCTGAGGATAGTCACGTACAACTGGTATATCTTCCAGTTTCCTTTCCTTTGCTGATGCATCTGAAACAAGAGCCAAAATGGCTGTGTGACCTTTACGTAAGCACTTCTGAGCTTTCAAGAAAGAGATGATGCCAACCACTGCACCACTCTTGTCGCCTTGAACTTCTAGAGGTTCCTGACCCAAACGAGGAATGCGAATAACCTTTTCGCTGCATAAGATTTATGCCTGGTGTTGGGAGAGCCAATCCATCCCAATCACGACGTCGAAGCTACCCAAAACTATGGGAATGAGATCAATAGAGAAGGCTTGACCAGCTAAGATAAGATTACAACCCTGAACTACGTGCGTGGCTTCTAGACTTTTACCGTTAGCTAACTCTACTACGTGTTTGGTGGGTAAAAGTGTTGGTGCACGTTTTAGCAGTTGACACATTTTCACAGACATATAGCTTGTATCCGCACCCGAATCAAATAAAACAGTAACGTAAATATTGTCGAGGAGAAACTTACCCATAACAACGTTGGGATCGTTCACTGCATCGCCTCGACCTAGCACAAAAGCACGACCACGAGCTTCATTGCCGTTGTTGTTGTTGTTCCCGCCGTTATTGTTGCCGTTGCCCTGGTTGTTATTGTTGTTGCGGTTCTGGTTCAACTGGGGGCAATCGCGTTTGAAGTGACCTTCAGCCCCACACTGGAAACATCCCCGGTTTCCACGCTGTGGCTGCTGCTGCTGCTGCTGGTTCTGTGGAGCTGGTTGCTGAGGCTGCTGATTCTGATTTGCAGGACGAGGGCTCCTACAGTCTTTAGCCTCGTGCCCCATCTTAAGACACCTTTGGCAACGACCCTTGTTACACGGGCCGTGGTGATGCCTGTTGCAGTTGTGGCACCTAGGTTGACTACCCTGATATCTCCTCTGTCTGTGACTACCAGAGGATTGCTGACTGGGACTCTGATACTGGTCAGTCTTCTGCTGCTGAGCTTGAGACTGAACGGATGCTGAACCTTTGCTAGAATCTCCATCCCATTTTCTTTTACTGTCACCAGATGTGGCAGGAGTAACTGAGGTGGTGACGTTAGCAGTAGCATTAACACGCTTGGGCAGCTTATTCTGATCCACTGCCTGATCGGTGATTCGGTGAGCGAGACGCTGAATTTCCTGAATGTTTTCGAGATTAGCCGACGTCACGTGGCTCTGAATTTCTGGCGCCAATCCCTTGAGGTACAACTCAATGCGCTTGTAGGGAGGGTCCACCATAGTAGGACACAGAACGGCCAGCTCATTGGACCGTTTGGTATACGCTTCGATTTCCGATCCAACCATTTTCAAGTTATAAAGCTCGTCTTCCAGCTTGTGTATGTCTTCCCGCGTGCAATACTCACGCTTGATGAGTTCCTTAAAGTCGTTCCATGGGGTGGCGTTAGCAGCTGCCAACCCTAAGATTTGGACTTGGGCGTTCCACCAAGTCAATGCTATCCCTTCCAAAGTGCCGGTGGCAAACTTGACCTTGCGAGCCTCAGGGCACTCGCACATTTCAAAGACTGATTCTAGCTTCTCGAACCAGTGGAGTAGTCCCACTGCTCCTTCCGTGCCGCTGAAAGTGTTTGGACGACAGTCCATGAAATTCTTGAAGGTACACACAGGTTGTTGCTGAGCGGGTTGACCTGCTTGAGCGGCTGCAACTGCCGTAGCAATGAGAGCCTCTAGCTGGGCTTGTGTCATGTTAACTCGTCCAGACATGATCTTCATTGTAAAAAGGTAGCGTAGGTAAGAATGGTTCGCGAATAGGGCGATGACAGAAAAGTATAGGCATATAGGCGTTCTCATGAAATCAAAGCATGTGTATCTAAGCGTAGTGCGAGCAAAGTTCTAAGCAATTCTAGCAAACAGGCAATAACATAAACCTTATTACCTAAGATGTCGAGTCTTGCACGTGGAGCGAAGCGTCGTTGTGGATCGTTGAGAGCACTGTTCTGGTTATAGTCCGGTTTTAATAAAAACGTTTTCCCATATTAAAACCAAGTTCTCTATAACCAATGGCTCTGATACCAATCTGTCACACCCCCAAAATCCCACACGCGGAGTACCACCGCTTGGAGGCGTGACTGACCAGGATCAAACCATCAATTATATCAAACATAGCATTTAATAATAATCATAAGTATAATTGATGTTCAAAACCAAACGTTATATATGTAGCGGAAGCATTAAATGTAAAACCCAAATCATAAGTATCAATGTATGAATGTAAAAGTGTTTAATATGCATTCACATGTTCCTGTCCACAACGACCCGCTTCTCCTCTGGTGCAAGCTCCAAATATACCTAAGGTCCTGCAAGGCATGCAGCAAATAATCAACAAACTAGTTGAGCGAGTTCACAGAAAGTAAGGTTCTAACATGCATAAGTATAGCTAGTGGGGGCTTCCCATGTTCATTCTGGTTAATGAGGGCTTCTCATTAACGGTACTTACTAGACTAACTTCCGACCATGTGTTCTTCTTTACCGAGAACAGGAAAACGTACAGGGTCACGTAGGCTTTACGTGACGTGCCCTTCCCCGAGGACAGTGGTACGCGTGGGGGCTACGTAGGCTTTACGCAGCGTGGCCTTCCGACCTGGAAGCCAGTGATTGGTATTGGGTTACGTAGGCTTTACGTAACGTGTCCTCCCGACCCGGGAGACATATGGCAAGTATACTGGGTTACGTAGGCTTTACGTAACGTGTCCTGACTAACCTGAGGACGATGGTCTATAGTCTGGTATATGCGTAAGTACGAGTAATCATTCCGTATTCAATATATCCAACCCAATTCCCAACCCGGGAATCCCATGCCTTGGCTGTGTGAACTCACCTTGGTTTGCTCGGCAGATACACAAGTGAACAGGTAGCAAGTAATGGTCAATCACGTCCTATCATGCATTTATTCAAGTCAGGTTCGATTCACGTATAGCACGTAGGGTTACACAGAGGTAACAAGTTGCAAGCATAAGTCATGGCCCAAACAAAACTAATCAAATTGTGCGAGTGGTGACCAATCCGTCCGGATGGGCATTCCGTGCGGGTGGCATTTCGTGCGGATGGCCACTGGTCCATCCGGGTGGAAATCCGTGCGAGTGGCACTCATCCGGGTGACAGTTCGTGCGGACTGACAATCCGTGCGGACTGTCAGCTCGTGCGGATGGTCTGTTCGTGCGGTTGTCAGTTCATCCAGATTGGACCTTTCGTGCGGTAGTTGGTTCGTGCGGATGGTCAGTCCATCCGGATTGACAATCCGTCCGGTCGGAAACTCGTGCGGAACAGTTGGTGTGGTCCGTCCGTGCGGACAGTCCGTGCTATTCGGCCCAACAGTTCACTCGTACGATCGGATGTGTAACCGGACCAGCTTGTGTGTGGGTATCTTGTGCAAACAGATTACTTGGTGCGATTGATTCAATAATCCGAATATCATGCAAGCTGGTTACGATTAGATTATCAGTTACCTAATACCCTATCAATTAACACGATTTCCACAAGTCGTTTAACGTGATATCGATCAAACAAGCACATTTAGTATTCAAGTCACATGAACCCTAATTGAACGATCTAACCAATTAACCAAGTTAATCATTCGTTTACATGTGCATAACCGGTTCATGTTCATAACCCAAACCCTATCCGATCGATTAACAAGCAAGTCCGGCCGGTTATCAGGCCTATCCGGCCGATCAACAAAAACTAAATCAATATGTTATCATCCAACCGTATTATCTAATCATCCATTTAACCGATATCAATTCACAACCGATTATATAAGGGCCGATTAATAAACAATATCCGGCCGGTTAACAAACACGTCCGGCCGGTTAATCAAACATGTTCGGCCGATTCATTAAGCACATAAATCATTCAATTAACAAAACAATTAAACACTAACCGATTGAAAGGACGAGAATGATATCCGAACGATAAAGATTCGAGATGGTTGCCTTCGATTCGCGAACGAGAGGGGGAGAACGGGAGCTAGGGTTTGTGTGTGTATCCTTGTGTTGTAACAATTGAGAAAGTAACTAAGTCCCTAAGGTGTATAGTCGTTCGCGCATAAGGGGAGTGGGCCGGCCCATCCGCTTGGGCTGCCCTTGAGCCGTGTGTTATGCAATTCGATTTTTAATAACAACAAACACATTAAACACGTAATACACGTAGCACATAATAACATAACGTTCATTTAAATCGTAGCTCGTATAATTATAACACGTTCACATACGCTACACAAGGTAGGTCTAAAGTCCGAGTTGTCACAATTTCATACTTCACCTTTCGTACTTAACTCGAGATTCGTCATTACACTACGTTTGTTACCGACCTGTACTATGCACATTTAATCCCATTTCTAGTTTCTTTAAAACCTTGGTTTGTTTGACCCATTTATAACAGGTCAATGCATGACCGCTCTCTAACATATCATTTTCATTCATTTGACATGTTCGTGTTAGGTCATTTCATATTGGAGTATACATTGTACTTACTTCTAATCAGAGCATTCTTACAACATGTCACTTCATCCTTTTTATATTTAACATCGATGGTTATCTTATTTCATTTCATTCTTTTGTTTTATTTGGTGTTTATTAACCTATAGCTCCTTCACAAATTTCTTATTTGTATCAGCATTATACTGTACTTGGATCAAATAATATGACTCGTAGGACCAAAGCTTACATAATTGAGAAAGCTTACATAATTGAGAATTCATAGGGATCTTTGCATTTAATATAATAATAGCCCCAACTTTCATACAATGTATATAACACTTCAATACTTTAGATATGATAACATATTCGTACTCATAAAACCCTCACAAAGTTCTTAATTGGTTTAATTCGTAACATAACGTAACTTTACCCTTTCTGAGATCAACTTCAATTCCTTATGCATCCAATGTTCTCATACTTTTATTACTTTGCTTTCTCAACAGGAACACGTTTAATAACGTTAATGCTCAAACATATCCATATCGTACATTCGCACATGCTTTTACACGTGCATACATACATACATTCATTCATACATATATACATATGTGCATACATTTATTCCTACCTTCATACGTACTTACATTCATTCATTCATACTTACATACCTTCATACATTTTTGCATACATTCACACATACTTGCATAAGTGAGTATATTCATACATATATATATATACATACTTACATACATTCCTGCACCTCTACGTACATGCGTACATTCATACATATCTCTCATACCTTCATGGACGATAATTCTTTCTTCATACACTTGTACATACATTCATGCCTACTTACGTACATATCCACATACGTTTATACATTGCTTCATCTCTACATATACACACACTCATGCATACATTCGTACTTATCTACATACGCACCTTCGTACATACATGCATTCCTACATCTTTACATACATGTGTACAATCATACATAACCTCATACGTGCATACCTTACTACGTAACTTCACACGTGCACATCTTTCATACATTACTTCATACTTGCATACTTAAACGCGCATAACTTGAACCGCTTACCCGATTAACCTCCCGTTTCTTCCTACATGACCAAAAATTTGGTCCTCTTTCATATGGACTTGGAATCCTACGTCCAGATTAAGAAAATTTTTAATTTATAAATTTTTGGCTTAATAATCCTGATGAATTATTCGACTCGTTTAATAAGATTTAAGCACTTTGCCCGAATCTCGCTTGTACTTTTCATGCCTCCTATTTTCACACTAGGACTTCTTTCGTTTTCCACCACATCTATATCCTTGGTGGATCTACCTTGCTAAAATCAAATATTCCACATTTTACCCTTCGGTTCGAAAATTAACGGATTTCCATCCTTACATATCAGTACTTTCGTAATATCATTAGTTTATGTGAGCATACATACGACTGTTCACTTTCTTTCTATTCATACATTAATCAACTTTCGTTAGTAGAATTTTCATATAATGAGACGTTCATTATTAGTTTTCTCGTTTCAAATCCATACAACTAAACTATCATCCATCATAACACGTAATTCGTCTAATACGTAACACATTAACTCTCTACTTGAACAATTGTGTCTAATGACTATCTCATGATATCCCTTTAATGTTGACCTTCAGAAAGTCAACTGTCTCGTTTACATACTTCAAACCTTCGGACATGTATTCATCTAAATATGGTAGGTCATAATAATAATACCCTGCGTCTCTCATACTCGTATTGTACGACATGTACAATTTACGTGGTTCCTCTAAACAATACACATATACATTCACATACACGTATTTTCACATGCTAATGCTCCATGATTCTACAATTAGCAAATTTTATTCGAAACAACTATATAACATAATTTCAACATATACTTTACTAGTTAGCTCGTATGATTCACATTTAGCACATATTCGCCTCTTAATCATACTAAAGCAAATCATTAAATACACATAAGCATCACTCCATTCATGTACAAGGTACAAGCCTCAAATGCATAATTCTATTAAAGCATACATTCATCCGAATTTTTATACGAATTCCAACTCCACTTTATGCATTCATCATTCATTTCATGTCATTCATTCATTACATTTTACTTTTTATAAATTTTACTCTATCGTCGACGATCTACGTGATCTTGCTATAGCTTCTTATGACTTGACAGGAACACAATACGGGCATTTCTGAGAAGTATGGAAACTTAAATCATAATTTACAAGCTTCAGTACATCATAGTTCATTAATCCGTATTTACTTCATTCACATTCTCATATTTTAGACTTTACTCATTTTTATTAACTTTCAGCATTCATTCGTGTCATTTGACACTTTATTTTTGACTTTTACAAATTTCTTTCCATCGTAACCACTAATTGTGGTTATATATATCATGTTAGGTCTTACATGGACCCTAAGTACACGTTGAAGTGGCTTTCGAAAAGTACTTTTGGCTAAAACATGAAAAACATAAAAATCTGGCGGACCAGCTTAACACAACATCATGTTTCCGTTTAACACAAATCATAAGCTTTCCATATAACACATACTTCGACCTTTGTTTACTACACTTGTAATCGTGCAATTCAAAATCTTGATCATCTAAGGCTCATTTTTCAACTTATGTTATTCACATCATTACCTTTAATTCTTTATGAATTCTTTTTCATTATGATCACGGATTGTGGTCATAAGTATCTTATCATCATGCTTATAAGGACCCTATGCTATCATCTAACGGTCCTTTGAATCACACGGAACTCCCAAACATAAATACAATAAAATAAAAGAAATTTTTTTTTACGGATCACATTTGTAAAGGCCGTCGGCGACGGCTGGTCATACCGTCGGCGACGGGTTCTAGTTATGGGTCGTCGCCCACTTTGTCCGTAGGCAGGAAATTTAGGCGTCGGCTGAATGGGGGCGTCGGCTGAATGGGGGCGTCGGCGACGGCATGAGAGCCCGTCGGCGACGGCTTCCCGAATTGCTGAAACGCTGCTGTGTCATTTTTTTTGTTACCTTGTCTATTTCCCGCGCATATTTCCAGCCATACGGTTCCCGAATTCTCCGTATGACCTCCCTATCTATTCATCTATAAACTTAGCATTTATTTTTGCATCCGAAACATATTACACATACCATTATTATTACTGAAAACTGAGCGTATTACCTCATTGGCGATCTTGGAGCGAGCACATTAGCACGAGCCATTTGGTTTGAGTTCGAGCGCTAGGACTCTTGCCCGAATCCCTCAAACCTTGGCTCTGATACCAACTTGTAACGTCCGTTTTTGCGTCTAGGAGAAATGACAACCAAAGACGCTAGAAAACATAAACTTTTAAAATATACGAATCTTTCACAACTCAAAAAGGTAAATTACTTACTAGAGTAATTTAATAGACATGAAAAATACCAACTTGTAATACATGGTAAAATTTTTACAAAAATTCGGCATGACCCGTTCGTAAAACGAACGTGCCCCCTGTTTTTAACATAAAAAACTAAACAACATACTACAATCCGTTTGACATTAAACTACTCAAAGCAAGACGACAAGCTTTACAAATGTACGACTACTAACAAAGTTGGACAAAATAACAAGTTATGGACCATAAAGATGAACATAAGTTAGCGGACGCGTTTGGGATAACATGACATGGACACATGCTCGCTCCATTTCGCCAAGTCGCCTAAGTTGAGGATTTACCTACATTCAACAACAATACTTAAAATTTAGTCATCACACTTGTTAATTATAATTCCCTTGTTTTAGTTCCATCCGCATATGAGCTTTCATCTTTTATTTTTTTACACAATCGACTACCCAAATACTTGGGTATGGCATAAACACTCTCAATAAGAGTTAAGCATACACATTCGACTACCCAAATACTTGGGTTTGGCATAAACACTCTCAATGAGAGTTAAGCATACACATTCGACTACCCAATACTTGGGTTTGGCATAAACACTCTCAATGAGAGTTAAGCATACACATTCGACCCGTTTAGTTGGGTCATTTGCTTTCAACATAAATTCTTCTTTCTATCCGTATAACGGATTAAACTTCTAGCATTCGTTATAGCATTCAAAACCACCCATTCGAAACGGATGGTAGCATTATTCTTATTCGACTTGTTCAACTAGAACCGGTCGACTCGCATAGCTTATCATAACCTTCATTAGCATAACCAAATCCGCAATGGATTTGCTATTTCGCATTCGTTACAACATAACTTCTAAACCCTCTTTGATATAATTCCTTACATCTAAATCAATTTTAATCCACAACGGAAAATAGTACGAATTCATATTATCATTAATATTATTCCTAAATCCACTAGTAGAGTAAACGAAGTTCATAAGAACTTACCGGAGTTGTGCGCTCCTATTGCCTTTGCTTGGCTTGATTCTCCTCTTTTCTTTGACCCTATAAGGTGCATCACATTCACGTTTAGCTTTCACATTATACATTGCTTTTACGCATTTACATCATTACTATAACGTTCATTATTCGTATTCATATTTCATGCCATCATTAGATCATTAAAACTACAATTTCTCATGTTCATTCATAACCAATTCCGCTCAAGCATTTCATCGAACACCTTATGTGCGTACAATCTTAACTAGCACCATATACAAGCATAGCAAACGCATCTCTACCAAGTAATTTTAAAATCATGGCAATACATCTCAAACACATAAATTCCTCAAATATTCAGATTATTATAACATCATTATGCATATATTAACCTTATCCATCATACTACATCAAGAATAAACACATGCATCATCATCTCTAATCATATCATCACAACTTCAAATGGGTTTTCACTCAAATCTTCATCCAAACTGAAGTCAACATGGTTTCTGGTTCTAGAGAGCAATTCAAACTCGAATTTCTCATATTTAACACAAGAAATCGAAATTGGGTTTGACCCCTTATTCAACAAATCACAATTTCAGAAAATTAAACTTACCACTTCACTAGCTAGGGTTAGATTTTCAGAAAAAAGTGGCTCATGCATCAAATTTTCCTTCAAATCGTGGCTCAATTTGTTGATTCAAGTAGTTAGTGTTTTTGGGTTCCCCCTTCTTCCTCCCCTGGCTCGCACGACACACCCACTGTGTCTTTCTTTTTGATTTGATTTTTTTCTTAATTAACCTCTTTTGTTCACTAGTTACACCTTTAGCCCTCCCACTTTGAGGGAGTATTTAACTTAAGCCTTTTTACTTAACTAGTTATCATTAAATCATAAATTCCATTAATCAAGTTAATTTCTTTGTTTATTATTTATCATTTTTGGGGTGTTACATTATGTGATCATCGTTCTTCTCGATCCGATTGGTCCTGGGAACCCGTAAACTGTTATACCAACATTCTTTAGATTAGATACAAGGGCGTTAAAGGGTGATTTTAGTCCATTAAACATATCTAAAGCATAATTGGTATTGTCATGAAAATGTGACAGCAAAACAAGTTATTGGCTTGTTGCTATTGTACACACTAAACGAAACCAATAATAGTGTATGATCCTTTATTAATAGGTTAATATTTAAGTGGGGAAGTGGTGCTCAACGGGAATCTTGGAGTGCATCCTCACTCCTTCACTCCACTACCTTAAAATACCTGATTTGTTGGTAGGGGTGTTCAAGATCGAAGTATCCGGTTTTTAGATATCCGAAAATTTCGGATAGTGAATATTAATATCCGAATCTGTATCCGAAATTTCAGATACAGATTCAGATATCCAAACGGATATCCGAATTTATAAAAAGAGTATCAAAAAATTTGTTGTATACATAGATTAAAACTAAACCTATATTCGATTTTTTCAAATTTCCAATATTCTATAATATAACATTTAAGGTAGGTTGTTTTTATAATAATTGGACATAATTATGATCTTATTTACCATGATGCCATAGGTCTTTATTTACCATCACCATGGCATCAAGTGTGTATATCCACGTTCATAACAAACGAGAAATATTAACTTTTTTTTTGTTTTTTATAGGATTTTGTCTTTTATGTTTTCTATTTTTTTTTATTTTTATTTTTGTATATATATTAATTTTCTATTTTTGTAAAAAAATTAGTTTTGTTATAATTTTACGACAAAAGTTAAATAATGTAACTTTTTATATTAGTTTTCTACTCAGTACCTTGTTGTCACATTTGGTCACTCGGGTTCTTTTTACCCCCCCCCCCCCAGATTTTTAATGCATGTTGGTTTACATTCGATCTCGTCTATGTTTTACGTCACGTGAGTCACTCGATGTTAAAAATTCGTAATTTTGTTTTACGTTTTTTATGGTTTTGGTTGTTGTTTGGTTGCTACTTATCATGGTTTTACATCTCCTACCCCGCAAAGTTGATAGCAAGGTTTTAAGCCTCATCGCCCCACAAAGCGACGGGGGTTAAGACTAGTTGAAAACAAAATACTTTCATAAATCAATACTAGAATCCAATTATTTACTATTTCTTTATTATTTTTACAATATTTCAAACAATATATAGTGCTCAGATACTATATATATTTAAAGAAAATAGCTTTTGGATATTGGATAATCCGATTATCCAAAATTTTTTGAAATCAATATCCGAACCCGAATCCAAAAATTCGAATTATCCGGTTTTTGAATATCCGAATTTTCGGCTACGGATTTTCGGATTCGGTTTCAGATCAAGATTTTTTTGAACATCCCTATTTGGTGGTGTCATTACGCGAAAACATTTTTTGTTCTTTTTTCGTTTTTACTTCAAAAAAAATTAAGCGTTTTAACTAAAATAACTAAATAAAACATTTAACTAAACTTCTATTAAAATAAAATAAAAGTTATATTAATTCAAAAAAAGATGCAAAAAGCGAAAAATGCCAAAATGGTCCTTGAGTTTATGCCACTTTTGCCACTTCAATTCAAAAATGAAACTTTTTATATCTAGGTCTCTTAGGTTTTATTTTTATTACCATTTTCATTCAATTGATAAAATGAGTTGGAATTTTCTATTAACTTCTCCCCCCTTTTTGTGGTTTTGCGCATTTAATTAAAATACATTATGGCATAAAATATATTATGCCATAAATTAATGATTGTACCCTTCATTTAAATTAGGAAAACCAAAAAAAGGATAGAAGTGGTATAAAGTCAGGCACCATTTTCGCATTTTACTCATGCAAAAAACATAGATTAAAAATAAAATAAAATAAAATAAAATGCTAAAAAAACCAGACTCCTCGAGGTAGGGTAGATCTCGAGTTGCAAGATGTTCAATAAAATCACATTGAAGTTGGAAATGCGTATGTTCATTTTGCAACTCCGTAAGGACATTTTCATCAAAAACTAGCTCGACGTGATGATTATTTACATGGACAAGTGATATCGCATTTCCATCATTCTTTATGAATGTTGTGCAATATCATGCATGTATAGAAAACGACCCTAATCATGTCTATGGTTATAACCCGCATGGGTCGCCTAAGTTTACCATATTCCTCATTTAGTACACTAGAAGTTCACTCCACATCTGAAGAAACACCAGATCTAAATGACCTGAATCAATCACATCTAGGGGTAGGGTTTCTGCATAAAAGGGTTAATCCTCTCGTCGATTGCAAGGTGGGGGCTACTTCACCAGAGAACATTGCAAAACAGAAAGCCGTTAGACTCGCCACAGGGAAAATGGGGGTTCTCTCTGTGACCACCCTCCGACGTGAGAATAAGTAAAGTGATCTCAAAGAAGATGAAGTAGAAAAAGGTGAAAGTATGTGAAAGTAGCTGATGAGATCATACCTGAATTCTCATCTTTATAAACCAAGTTTGGCACCAAAGAGTGTAACGGAGGTAATAACGGAAATCACTTTTCTGTTTATTAGTCATCTCCCCATCCATGCACACGGATCATGACCTTGATCAACTGTTGGGGAGATGCCACGTGGAAAGTGGTTTAATCTAGATTTTCCTTTAAGTTGTTGCCATCATCATGATTTAGATGAGCGTTTAGGATGCTGCCATGTCACATTCAGTTATAACCGAATGAAGCCATGCACGATGATCACTTAAGGCCTTCTAGAAGATCTACAGCTGTAACCCATCTCACCTTTGCCACGTTGCCATTCTGTTATAACAGAAAAGATTCCTTTAAAGTCCTTATCTCATGCGTGCGGAAGTGTTAAAGACTTGTCTTTTGTTGACTCTTCAAACTTAACTATACCCTTGCGCGAGCCCGCTCAAGGGTGTTAGCTGAATATTTGTCTTTTCTTTCTCCGGCGCATGGTTACTGAAGACTTAACTTTCCCAAATATTTACTAAGACGCGTTGCGCGGCCGCGCAAGGTCTGTTCGAGATGAAGTTGGAGTGTAGTTATGGTATGGTCCTTTGCGCTTGCGCAGGATTTTTGGGACGATACCCCTTCAAGTCCCCCCAGTCCAGTGGTGCTCCTATGCGCAAATGGCAAGTAGGAGGAGTACTGGACTATAAAAAAATAAGGTGTGCGCTTTTGCTATTGAGAAGTCGCAAAGTTGTTCGGCGCAAGGTAAGAACAATCTTCTTGGAGAAGATATTTTCCCTTTCTTCAAGTTGAAGTTCTCATGATTTAAATTTGAAAATGCTTGTTTTATGGCAGTCTAATTGGTAAAAGGTACTGTACTGATAATGACATGTGACGGTTAGCTGACAAGCTGTCATCCGTGTCAGACGTCAAACATTAATTGGGCATCGTCAGTCATGGTCTCTACGCGCGCGTGAAGCCCCTTTTGTTTCCCCACTCGCCCTTATTGCCTTAATAAACGTGTTTTCCTGAAAAAGGGGTTTTACGGTTTTCAAGGGCATTAATGGCGATGAGTATATATAACGTTGTGAGACTTCTTCTTTAATCACTTGTCTACACCACCTTTCGTCTTCCTCATTTCTTTCTCCTTTAAAAAGGTCTGCCATTGTTACTATTGTTCCTTATATCCACCGGTGAAAACCTAGAAAACATAGAGGAGGTGTCTTCCACTTTACCGCCATTGAAGTGGTCAAAGGATACCTTTAACGATTTAGTTAAAAGTTTCAAGTTCCCAGATAGTTGGGGTGCGATTTACCCGAAAGAAGGGCAATCGGCGGCACAAGCTCCGGTCGGCTACATCACCCTGTTTTGGGATTACATTGCTGATGGAAACTTCCGATTGCCAACGACAAAATTTTTTCTTGAAGTTCTTTGATATTAGAAATTTCATATCTCTTAGTTACATCTGATGGGAATGGTTCGAATCTGACACTTTGAGTTTCTTTGCCAATCAATGGGTATTGAGCCCTTGGTCGATCGATTTTGAGTTTTTTATCAGCTACATTGTTCTCAAGGTTTTTACTCATTTATGCAACGTTCCTCAGCCAAGAAGATTCTATCTCACCTCCGAAATCATTTCACGAATGGAAACCCAAGTTCTTCTTCATCAAGTCAGGAGTGATACTAGTGAAAATGACCTTTCGAGGTGCTGAAGACATTCAAACGGAAAACTAGAATACTCCGGTGACTGAGATCTGGTACCAAGATATCAAGGAGATTCCGAGAGGGTATTGGTTGATGCTAAGATGAGTCTGCACTGGAAAGCAGATCGCCATGATAAACCGATGTATGTAGAAGACAAAACTGGTAAGTCATGAAATCCTTTCCTTGTATTACATGAAAACTGTTTGTTATCAGTTTTCCCTTTGCAGTTGTTGCCTTGTACGTAGTGGCGTATAAGAGAGAAAATGGAAAAATGACAACAGTCCAGCTAGGTGCTGGTGAGGAAACCTGGTATCGCCAGATTGTGAAGAATTTTGCGCTTCCCAAGGATGTTGACCTGAATGCGCAACCCTCTGCTGATGTTGGTAAGTTCTTTTTTTAGCACCTTTCATGTGGTATTGCAATATTACTCTTTGTTGATGTTGCGCTTTGTGTAATATTGCAATATGACTTATCTTCTATTGAGTAGGTGAGTTGATCAACTTAGGCGTAGGCCCGGAATCTAAAAAGAAGAAACACGAACCTGTTGCCTCCACTGTCTCCAAAAAACTGATGCGCCGAAGGCGGATATCCAAAAGGAAGAGAAGAAGAAAGGTACATGCCCCGTGTCTGATTCTTGGTGTGATTACGTAGTGGTGTCTGACTCATTAGAGGGTCTTGCGCCTGTAGCTGTGAAACATCCCAAGGTGGAGCCTCGAGACACCGCGGACATCCCAACGTTAAACCCAGAGGAACCCATTGATCTGGAATCAAGTCCTGAACCATTGGTGAGGACTAAGGCGGTTATGTTGGGATTGAACCCTATCAGAGGAACAGATAATAAAAGCCAAAACTGGATCAGAGCAGTGGATCCAGAATAAGGAGAAGTTATGTTTTCATTCTCTCCCCTTGAAAGTGGTTTCAACATCTGATGACCTCCAATCCACTAATCGTTACAACTGCTGACCTACAACTGTTGATTAAGTCAAAATCTCTGCTGATCAATCTACTGCTATGATTCAAGCACTGCCGGATATATCAAAACTGCTGGAGTCACAACAGTGGAAGGATAAAGCAGTAGTTTAGTTTGTTTATGTAATGAAATGTATTCAGTTGTTAGCATAGCAGTGTTTGTATTAGATCAGTGCTTAGAGTTTGTTAGGAGGTTAGATGTCACTTTCATGGTGACATCAGCAAAGATGCCACAGTGGTTTGTCCGTGCCTATAAATAGAACAGTACCCTGTACTGTTCTATTAGCTCTTCACCATCTCTCTTCCTGTACGAACAAATCACTATGAGCTCAGGCTGAGGGGGAGTTTGTTACATGCATGCAATTGTAATCGTTGATGGAATAAATTCAATCATTCGGTTCTTTGTTGAAAATGTGTGTTAAAAGCAATTCTCCTATTTGATTGTGTGCAAAGTTTGTTTCCATTTACATTCCGCTGGATTACTTGTTAATCTTTTATTTTAATTCAAACGCAAAACACAATCAAAACCAAACTCAGATCCTAATAATTGGTATCAGGGCTCGGACAGTCAAATTTGATTTAACAATCATTTTGACATAAATAGTTCAGCTCACAATCATTGATACTGATAGTTGTTCGTTTTGTTGAAAAACAGAGCAAGGTTTAATCACCATCAAAGTTGATTAATCAGTGCCTGTAAAACAACCAGGATGACATCACAATCACAAGATGATAAGAATAACATCGGCTCACTTTTCAAACCACCCATGCTTAAACGTAATGAATACAACATATGGGAGAGAAGGATGGGTCACATCGTTGCTCAACAGAACACTGGATGTTGGAGATCTGTTGTTTTTGGAGCACATGTTCCCATGGTGCCAAGTGCTGAGGATACAAAGAAGTTTGAACCTAAAAAACCTGAAAATTATACTAAAACTGATTTCCAAAAGTTCGAACTCGATGCCAAAGCATTTAGCATCATTGCATCTGCATTACCCAATGAATTTATGCTGGACTGTTACATTGTAACGGTGCCAAAGAGTTATGGGATGCACTGAAGGAACAGTTTGGGGGAACGGAAGAAGTTATTGAAAATAATAGAGAAATTCTGAATCAGCAGTATGAAACATTTGGCACATCAAGGGTGAATCATTGACTCAACAGTTTGAGCGATTTAATTATCTCATTAGTGAGCTAAGGCTTGTTAAAGTTACATTTCCTAATTCAACACAAAATAGAAGGTTTCTTAGATCACTACCTGAAAAATGGGATACAATTGCTTTTGTAACTAGAAATTCTGTTGAATTCAAAGATCTGACCCTGACCCAACTTCATGGTAGACTCTTGACCTATGAAAGAGAGTTGAACCAGAAAAAGAAGTTGCAAGAGTCTGTAAAGTTGCTGATGATTATTCATTTGGCAGCACAACTCTTTTTGGTCAGGAAGAATCTGGTAGCAGTAGTAAGGATCAGAGTTATGATCATTTTATTGATATAACTACTGGTGGAAACTTTAACAACTCTGATTCTCACTCTGCAAATTATGCTTTCACTGCAAATTGTGAAAACCAGATGTCAGATAACTTGTGCTTTGAACTCAATGATTTACAGCACTTTGATCCAACTGATCTTGAAGAAATGGACATATTGCATCAATTGGCTTTGCTTAGTCTAAGAACAAGCAAATTTCACAAAAGGACGGGGAGAAAATTCCCAGGGTTACATGGGAATTTAAAAGTGGGTTGGATAAGTCAAAAATCAAGTGCTACAAGTGCAATAGGCTAGGACACTTTGCTAGGGAATGTAGGAGTCAAACCACTGGTCCAATTATTACTCATCCCAGCTCAAACCCTAGGCCACAAAATCAAAGCACAGTGCACTATTCCCATTATACCCCTCCTGCCCATGTAAACACTGCTCATTATGCAAACCATGTTCCTGTGCATTATGTTCAAGCCACTGTCCCTGAAATTCAGTATGTTCAGGCACCTGTACCTCAGGTTTCAAGTGCAACCAATTGCACCACAACAAGCTGCACCACCAGCAGTGGTTCAACCAGATCAGCAAAGCTTCTTCACCCAAGGCTTTGTTGACTGGAGCAACTTACCTGAAGAACTAGGGGATGAAAATTTTGCACTCTATGCTACTAATGATGCTTCTAATGATGAATTTTGTCTTATGGCATTAGAGTCAATACCAGAAGAGCTGGATGCTGAAAAGAGGGAAACAAGTGCTGAAACAGTGGATGAAGTTGCTGAAGCAGTGGTTACTGCTGTTGCTGGTGAACTACTGCTGGAAGAAAATTCAGAAACCCTGATTGAACCATTGAATGACCCCTGGTCCAAAGAAGAAGAGAAGAAATAAGGTGAGAAAGAGGAGAGAGCTGATGAAGAAAATGATCATCAATGTGATTGTGCCATGATGGCTGCAGCTAAGGTATCATCTTAGGTTCTTGAAAATATGTGTTCAGACAAATGCATTATAGCATTTGCTAATATTAAAGAGGTGAATGAAAACCTTAGGGATAGAGTGTTGAATGATGAAGTCAAATTTGAAAAGTCTTTAAAAGAACTTAAAAACAAATTGGCTGAAAAAGATAAAGAGATCTGCAGTCTTAAAGATTAGTAGAGCATAACCAAGAATCAACTCCAAACTATGATAGAAAAATATCAGGTTTGCAAAAAGGAGTTGGAATCCACCCAAATCACTTGTGAGAAATGGGTGGAGTCTTGTAAAGGTTATGAGGTCATGCTTGAAAAACAGATTAAAAGCAATGTGAAATTTGGTATTGGGTTTAGAAAACACGATGAAATTGAAAACAATGCTTCAAAAGAATCTGTTCAATCCATTGTTGAAGTTATTCCCACAAACAAGGATGGCCAACATGTTAAAATAACTGACAAACCTGGTAACAAAATAACTCTGGAAAGATCTGTTGGGTCCTCAACTTTTGAGGAAATTGAGAAATACCAATTTAAACCCACATGGTCTGATGAGTGTGACATCCTTGAAAACTTCAAACCAATGGATTTCACAACCACTGATGGTGTAAAAGCTCCAAAGGCAAAAGTCATTCCTCTCAGGGACATCCCAACAGTGGTTCAAAACTCTGTTGCTAAGGAGTCTGAGAAAAGGAAGAAAAGAGAAAAACTCAAAAACTTGTTTTGTGATTTTTGTGAAAAGAAGAATCATTTAACAAAAGACTGTTTTCATCTAAAAACATATGATCTAAACAAAACAAGTGTCATCACACCTGCTGAGAGTTGCACCATCTGTGGTAAAACAAACAACAAAACTCAAGAATGTGTGTATCTCAAATTCTTTGATGAAAAAAGGAATGAATACACTGCAAAAACATCCTTAAGTTCATCAGCATCATCTGTCAAGTTCACCAAGAAACAACCACTGTTTGTGCCAGTCTAAACAGCTGTCAAAAAACAGCTTAATCAAACATCTGTCAAAAGAGATATTCAGGTGACTGATGCACCCCTTGCAAATCAATACAGAAGAGGCCAGGGACAACCATCATACCAAAGGATCCCACATTTTTATGAGGTTTACAAAAAGCCTTCTAAACCAAGAGTGAACAGGTATCATTTTGGTTATCAACAGGTGCTTGGTCAAGACCCCCAACAGTAGTTAGAGAAAAACATTCCCAAAAATGTTCAAACCCCTGAGCTAACCACTGTCCATGCACTTGAACTCATCCCAGACACTGTTGAGACCCTGTAAGATCATTTGCATGACCAAAACGAGTCGTTCAGAAGAGTTCTAATCAATATGAGAAGCAAAAACAAACGTATCGACTTTGAATCAGCTTGATTTACCCACAGAATCACTCTAAATGTCTTGTATATTGATATAACAACGTTTTACAGTCAGTAGACACTTCGGCGGCACCTTGGTACCGGAATCAGAACTATTACAAACAAAATGACAGGATAGGTATTTATAGATGAGGCTTTTCACATGAAATGGACCTGGTCCATTTCGTGCGAAATGGACACTGTTCATTTCGTACGAAATGGCCATGTTCCATTTCGTGTGAAATGGACACATCCCATATGTTTTACAATTTTCTCGTATTTCGTACCCTGATCTATCATTCTATTTACAAGACTCAATACAAGACGAAGTCGACAGACATATGCACCAACAGACTCCCCCTTGGATGCTGACGAAGTCTTCGGTGTCGACTCATTCGCATGACACGTCTTCAGTCTTGATCAGTCTTCGTGCTCTTTCCAAAGTATCTGACAGTGTAAGCTTCCATCAAACTCTATCTTCTTTTCTCACTCAGCAGCTATCCTTCCCCTTGGATGTTGATCTAAACTTCAATCTCCTATTTTTCTAGTTCAATCCCAGAATCTTAATCTTGGCTCTATCGTCTTTCATCAGCTTCTAATTTTAACAATCTTTCAGGATCAGAAACTGGCTCTTGCAACTTCAGACTCCCCCTTGCTAGCAGACTCCCCCTTAAGTTGTTCTGGGATCATAATCTGACATAGCTCTTGTTCTAGAATCGAAACCTGGCTCACACTTTGCTCAGGCTTAGACACGGGGACCTTTACAACTCTACCCAAAACATAAGTTTTTTTCATATATAACAAATTTTAATCACTGCTAACCACTTGTAATCGAAATATTCAAATTTGGTTTCAAGTTAATGAACCATTTAAACATTTCAAAAACAATTCTTATTTCCAACAAACTCTCCCAAGCCATAGTACATCATGTTTAGCACTCGGAATTTTGAAAATCAGCTCTCCAACATCAGTTGTTGAAAATCTTTTTGATTTTTTTTTTTAAATTTTATGCTAAAGCACACTGAAAATCTTTCTGGATTTTTGTTGTTAAAGAAAAGCAGTAAAGAAATATTTACAAACACTATTTTTGTGAGTTTGTGTACGAGTATCATATCAGATTATGAGACAAATCACCAACACTGTTAAGCTTTTAACATTTTAAGTTCTAAACGATTCACGTAGATTGTCAGTATACCGATCCACTTTAAATTTTCACACAAAGTTCAACTGTTTCGAGATACGAGTTTAGTGTTTTAATTGACTTAAACTTATTCGCGTGTCCCACCTCAGAATATACTCCCGTATCCAGACTTCTATATTTAGTCTTACAGGTGAATGTACACTAATGATATCTGTAAACGGGTAATGCGAGACCATGAGAGCTCAGGTTTGAACTTCCATTCAGACAAAGAGATGATGGCTCGTCTTTAAGGTGTGTCCCGTTTGGGGATCTTTTCTTCAATAGCACATGATTAGAATTTTCCAATGTTTCATCATTTTTTATGCTGAGGGTTGCCTTTAAGATTAAAGCAGTGCAAAGTATTATACGAAGACTAGGCTATTGCTCCCGCAAAATCAGAAGTCCTGGTATAATACTCCAGATATCATCACGCACAAAGACCAAGTATGTCAAAAATAGAAAGACCTTCAAACAAGATTTCGGGGGTTACCCATATATCCGAGAGATGTTCTCCACTAGATAAGTAAGTATTTGTATTTAGGTTTATATCTCGAAAACAATCTACTGAATGAGTAAAAACCTACTAACACATCCTCAGTGAGATCGTTTATCACATTTGACTTTACAATTCTTTAGCATGCTGTGATAGTCCACTGATGTACTATCATTTCCTCTTTTTTCACAACAAAACTCTTTTTCAAATTTTCTAATGTTTTTGAATTTTTTGAAATTTCTTACTCCACCTAAAATTCAAAATCATTTAAAGAAAATTTGACAAACCAATGTGAATTGCTTCAATTCTCCATCCACTTGGCTTAAACAATCAGAACTCCCCCTGACAACAAACTATTTTCCCATTATGATTTCAAAACACTTAAGTTTGTTTTAATCAAAATGGTTTTTCCAGAAAATAAGTTTTGTTGATTTTACCACTTGTAAAGTTGGGGTTATGATCATCACTTTGTTTTCCAATTACTTGAATGAAAGTTAAATCAAGTTCAACTTAATGACCTTGATTAACCACTTCTAGGAACAAACACTTGTATGTTCACTTATCAACAATTCCATTTGCAAATTGAAATATGACAATTTTCAATTTTACCACTTGTTGGCTTTTCAAACAAACATTTTCAAGAATGATGCCGATTCCTGCTCCACGATTACCAACTTGGGAGCTCCGGCAAGTCAGGAATTTAAGTAGAAAATGCTGTCACCCAAGCCTGACCAACCTTGGGTGATTGAGAGTCATCTTCACTCCACCATCTTTTTGATTTATAAAATTCTTTTGCTCCTTTCACCTTCCCATTGACCATTTTCCCAAAAATATGTTTTACTTTTCCATTAAACGCCTTTTCAGCATCATATTCTTCCTTACCAGAGAAGAATTGATCTGAAATCTCAATATTTTCAACTTTTTATTTCAAATTATCTTTTGACAATGGCGGAAAGTTTTCATCGTTCATTTCTGGAACGGAATTCTCATCATTTTTCCCAACAAATGACTTCTCTGACTTTGACGAGTCAGATTCATTGTCAGAACTACTCTCTGATTTAACAACCCACTTCTGTTTGTTCAAATTGACTTTTCTTTTGTAAAAATGTTTCGAACTTTCACCAACTTCGAAAGTCGAATTTTTGAACTCTTTGAATTTTTTCATTTGTTGTTCCTTTTTATCAACACATTTCTTTTTTAAACCTGAGTTAGAAGTAACTCCCTATTTTGTATAAGTGGACTTGGAGCAATTCCAAGGAATGTGTCCAACTTCTTGACATTTGAAACAGGTTCTTCGTTCAACTCGCTTATCAGATTCCTTCACCAAATTCTTTTTCCTTTCAGCAAGAAACTCTTTGTTTGTCTGTCTCAAGAATGGTTTCTTCTCTTCTTCATCTGAACTTGTTCCTGAAACAAATTTAGTTTTTGATTTATAAGTTTTCTCATTTTTATGATTTTCTGGGGAAATGAAACCTAAACCCTTCTTTTTGAAATTACTGTTAGGGTTTGGTTTCTTTTGAAAACTAGAACCAGAACTGTAACCTTTTTTCTTGTTCAATCTTTGTTGAACTCTTGAAGTGTATCTTTTAGGTTTTTCAGTAAGATTTACATTTTTTATTTCAGAAATATTAATTTCTGTTAATTTGAAAACCTGTTTGATCTGTTCAGTTTTAACACTTCTTATTGGAAATTCCTCATAAGAATATAATTTGTCCGAATCATTCAAAGTATATGCCACTTTGATTGGTTCATCATTGAAATTATTTTTTGATAACAAAAATTCTTTATTGTAAACCCGTTTGACTGGTGAACTCGGACTCTTGTCTGATGAAGTTGAACTTTCAGATTTAGACTCCGACTTTGACTCTTCATCCATATCTAACACCTGATCGACCACTTTCTTTAATAACTCAGACTCATGATCAGTGTCAGACGTTGTGAATGTGATGTCAATGTTGTCTGGTAACTCATTAATGGTTTCAGACTTTAACTTTATGTTGACTGCCTTTTTTAATTGTTCCTCATTTGGCTTTCTGGGAGAATAACTTTCCCAGATCGGAGGCGGACACTTGTTATACTTTACACTTTGTTTCTTACCAGTATCCTTATCTTCCATCTTTTTATCTTGAAAAACTTCAAGACCTGCAACAGTAGGATAAACTCTGTCAATCAAATAATCGCAAGTTGTATAACTCAGCACCAATCGTTTGATTCTTTCATTCTCAATCTTTTCGAGTTCCAAATCCTGCTTCAACTTAGCACAATCTTCGATATACTCATTGATGACCTTCTGCTTTGTCATTAATGTTGAACTCATCATCGTTTAAGCAGCTCCCATTTCTAGGTTTGTCTTGTTCAAATTATCAACTATTCTGTTCAGCACATCATATGATTCTTTTACATACTTCACATCAAACAATAATTTTTCTTTCAACTCTTCTAGCTCACTATACTTCTTGTCTTTTTCTTCACAATGTTTGCATGGTTCCAAACATTTTAGACAAGGTTTAGTGACCTCGACAATCTTTTCAACTTCAACTATCTTTTCAACTTCGACGATTTTTTCAACTTCAACAATTTTTTCAACTATTTTCTCCACTTCAATAATTTTCTCCACCACCTTCTCAATCACATTTTCAGTCATCGGTTCCTCATCAAATTCTATTTTTATCTCACACTCTTCATCTTTGACCTTCTCTGTCAAATTTTCTTCAACTTTTTCTTTCTCGGCTTCCATTTTTGCCTTTTCTTCAGCAATCTTTCTTGCTTCCAATTCTTCCAATTCTTTCTTCAGACGAGCAACCCTTTTCTCTTTCAACATCTCAATTTTATCTGCAAAAAACAAATTAAAACTGAATGAGTCTAAGCTTTTTCTAGCATTATTAATGTATTCTTCCTCATCATCAGTATCTTCATCACTTTCTGTTGATCTGAAAATCTTCGTTCTTTTTGGCTTAGATTTGACTGCTTTTTCTTCCAAGATTTGAGCAACAAATGCTGAATCAGATGGAACATATTTGTCCGAACTAAATCCTTCTGCCAATTTTTCATCATCTTGATTTACTAGATAAGCTTTCTTCTTTCCATCGATGGTTGTTGTGCAAGTTGATAATAAATTGATTTTCGATGATAATCGTTGTTTCCAAACGGATCTTATCTTCCGGTTGCTTCTTTATTTGTACACTCTCGTTTAAAACACCACTTGATGTCCATCAACTCAAGTTCCTCAGAATCAAACTGCTTATAATCCTATTTAGTAAGCATTGGATTTCCGATTCTTCCAGCAACTAAGCTTTCATAAGATTCTAACATAGTAACAAGTGATGCCATGTGTTGCTTAGCCACTTCTGGAGAAAGATTTTGACCATTCTTGTGACAACTCGAGTTTCCGAGATTCCACTTTCGCATTTATTGCACGTTCACTATTTGTTTAGTTGTTTACTTGCATAATTGGTTTGCTTTGTAACTGTATACGTTTGGTTCAATAAAGTGTATTGTGATTGTGCATGGTTATGTGTTATTTACGAAAGATTTGACAAATACATAAACTTGGTGATGAAACTATAAATTATATTGTGATGGGTGTGTTTTATGTAAAATATGATACTTAGGGGTGAGTAGGGCAGATAGTGAAACCTTAACAACTCTTAACCCTAATCCCCTTCACTAATCATCACACAAAATCAATATACGTGCTTTCATATCCATCTCTACAACTCTATCTACAATCATCTTCTTCATCATTGGCACAAGCTCTCAATCATCACTCTTGATTCCTCTCTTTATCTAGAATCAATGCAAGGTAATTGTTTAATGATTGTTTGTTATTAATCGTTGATTGATTGATTCATGCTAAAGCCCTAGTTCTTCGTATGATGGTTCTGTGTAATGATAAATTCTGATTATTGTGAAATGTTTATGACTAGAAGTGTAATCGAATGATTGACAATGAGATGGCTGTAAGATAGAATGTTTGATTTGCTAATTAGATTACTGCAATGCAAATGTATGATATTAGGGTTTTTTATCGTAACTGTTACATTGCCTGGGAATGATTGTAGAAACGTAACTGTTCCAATGATGTTGAATGCTCGCATGAATGATATGTATGAAGTCCGAGCTTTTTGATGATTTCTCATGAGTCCGACTTTTGATTCTTACATGATCCGAACTTTTGTTAAACAAGCATGATCCGAGTTTGTGATTAAGAGTCAAGGTCCGACTTTATGCTTCATATATAAGTACGACTTTCTGCTTTATGTATGAGTCCGAGTTCTATGCTTTACATGATGTCCGAATTCTTGCTAAGTATGGGGTCCGAACTTTAAAGAGGATGCTAGTCCGAATTTGTGCAAGAGTTAAAGGAGTCCGAGTTTCTTTAGGCATGCTTGTCCGACTTTTGTAATGGCAAACACCTAGTCCGACTTTTACATGTTACACTAAAGGTCCGAATTTTTATAAGTGGGTTATGTCCGACTTTTGATTGTGTTGTAATGTCCGAACTATTGTAAATGATTTAAGGGGTCCGAATTTTATATAAGGGGCACAAGGGTCCGACTTTTGTAAGTGGTCAAGGGATCTGACTTTTATAAAGATAAAAGGGGTCCGAATTTCATGGGGGAGAATAGAATCCGACTTTTAGCATGAAAATAAAGGTCCGACCTTTATTGGCTTGACATGGTCCGAATTTTTAAAGGCAAAGGGGTCCGAACTTCTTGTAGTGCACACCAAGTCCGACTTTTTATATATATATGCCTAGTCCAAATTTCTTGTGATGTTACTTAGTCTGACTTTTGTGACATAACACATGGCCCGACCCTGTGATATAATGAATAGTCTGACTTTTAAGTGTTGATGAAAGATCCGACTTTCATTGATGAATTGTCCGAGTTTATGGCAAACACCAGTGTTAAAGCTTACTTTATGTTCTGTATATAATTATATGCTACTGTATGTAACTGCATGATCCTGTATGTGTGAACAATCTCCTCATAGCATTCTGTACACAATTATCACACAGAACACAGTTACTTGGATACCAAAGACTTGTAAACCCTAATTGAATATAAACACTTACATCGAGTTATGTGCAATGTACCCTAGGTCGTGTGTAACGGACCTAATCATTTATTTACACTGTCCTCAGGTTGCGAAGGACACTCACGTTAACTTATACTCACTACTGCCTCGGTTGTGTCAGGCACTTACGTAAAACCTACATAAATCCCCCGCATACCCCTGTCCTCGGTTGTGAAGGGCACTTACGTAAAACCTACGTAAACTTTGTACGTACTACTGTTCTCGGTAAGAAGAACACTTATGGTTACAAATAGTCTAGTGTATATACAACTATGGGAAACCCCCGCCAGTAGAACATACTATCGGCCGAGTAGAGCCACACGTTACGAATGGAACTTACTGTTACAAACTTATTTACTGTGAACTCGCTCAACTAGTTGTTGACTCTCTGTTACATGCCTTGCAGGTCGTTAGGTATACATGGAGCTTGCATGGGGAGGCACGGTCGTTGTGGACAAGGACCGTGAATGCTTTGATTGAACATTGAGACATTACATACTTATTTATGATTGGGCTTTTACTCATTTGCTTCCGCTAAACTTTGTTATTACACTTATGTTTTGGAACACCTTTCATATGGATTGGTTTGGTTAAATGACAATTACTTTTACTATTTACGTTGTTCTATATGATTGGTGGCTTGATCCTGGTCAGTCACGGTCCCAAGCGGTGATACTCCGCAGGTGGATTTTGGGGGTGTGACAGATTGGTATCAGAGCCATTGGTTATAGAGAACTCGGTTTTAATAAGGAAAAAAACGTTTTGATTAAAACCAGACTATAACCAGTACAGTGCTCAACGATCCACAACGACGCCTCGCTCCATGTGCAAGACTCAACATCCTAGGTAATAAGGTTTATGTTTATTGCCTACATGCTAGAATTACATAGATTACATTGTCTACTATTCGTTATTGCTTGAGCACACGTGTGTGCTTACTCTCTTCTGTCATCGCACTATTCGCGAACCTCTCTTACTTATGTTACATTTGCTATGAAGATCATGGCTGGACGTATTAACCTGACTCAAGCCCAGTTGACGGCTCTTATAAACGAACAAGTTGCTGCGGCTCTTGCAGCTGCAAACGCAGGAGGTATACCCTGCAGTCGTAACTCATACTAGGATCTTTAGATCCTACATTCCTAAACCAACTCTTGTGTTTAACCTTGTCCTGTTCTTACATTAGGTCAACCCGCTCAGCAACCTGTTTGCACTTTCAAGAATTTCATGGACTGTCGTCCAAGCACGTTCAGTGGCACGAAGGGAGCAGTGGGACTCCTCCATTGGTTTGAAAAGCTCGAGTCTGTGTTTGAAATGTGTGAATGCCCTGAGGCTCGCAGGGTCAAGTACGCCACTGGCACTTTGGAAGGAATCGCGCTAACCTGGTGGAATGCGCAAGTTCAGCTTTTAGGGTTGGCAGCTGCTAACGCCACCCCTTGGAACGACTTCTAGGAGTTGATTAAACGAGAGTACTGCTCATGTGACGACATCCACAAGTTAGAGGTGGAGTTCTTCAATTTGAAAATGACAGGGTCGGAGATCGAGGCATATACCAAACGGTCAAATGAGCTGGCCGTCCTGTGTCCAACTATGGTGGACCCACCTATCAGGCGTATCGAATTGTATCTTAAAGAGCTGGCACCGGAAATTCAAAGCCACGTGACATCGGCTAACCATAACAACATCCAGGATGTTCAATGTCTAGCTCATCGCCTCACGGATCAGGCAGTGGAACAAGACAGGCTGCCTAAGCGCATCAGCGCTACTGCTACCGTTACCACTTCTGCTACTCCTGCTACCCCCAGTGTCAACAAGAGAAAATGGGAGGGGGATTCCAGCAAAGGTTCAGCTTCAGTTCAGTCCCAAGTTCAGCAGCGAAAGACTGACAATTATCAGAACCCTGGTCAGCAATCTTCGGGCAATCACAGGCAGGGTGGATATCGAGGGAACCTCCCAAAGTGTAACAACTGTAACAGACACCACAGTGGCCAGTGCAACAAGGGTCGCTGTCAGAGATGCCTCAAGATGGGCCACGAGGACAAGGATTGTAGGAGCCCACGGCCTGTGAATCAGAATCAGCAGCAGCAGCAAACCCCGCAGAATCAGTAACAGGGTAACAAAGGATGTTTTCATTGTGGCGCTGAAGGTCACTTCAAAAGACACTGCGCTCAGTTGAACCGAAACCAGAACAACAACAACAACAACTAGGGCAATGGGAACAACAATAATGGGGGAAACAACAATGATGGGAACAACGGCGCTAGGGGTCGTGCATTTGTGTTGGGGCAGGGTGATGCTAGGAACGATCCCAACGTAGTTATGGGTAAGTTTCTTCTTGACGACTTTTATGTTACTGTATTGTTTGATTCGGGTGCGGATACAAGTTATGTGTCTCTTAAAGTTAGCCAAATGTTAAAACGTGCACCAACTCCCTTAAACACCAAACATGTCGTAGAGTTAGCTAATGGTAAAAATCTAGAGGCCACACACATAGTTCAGGGTTGTAATCTTATCCTCGCTGGTCAAGCTTTCTCCATCGACCTCATTCCTATAGTTCTGGGTAGTTTCGACATCGCCATTGGTATGGATTGGTTATCCAAGCAGCAAGCAGAGATCCTATGTAAAGAGAAGATCATTCGTATTCCCCGTTCTGGTAAAGAAACTCTCGAAGTTCAAGGCGACAAGAGTGGTGCTGTGGTTGGCATCATCTCCTTCCTGAAGGCTCAGAAATGTTTACGAAAGGGTCACACTGCCATTTTGGCACTTGTTACTAGTGCATCAACGAAAGAGAAAAGAATAGAGGATATTCCATTTGTACGCGATTTTCCTCAAGTGTTTCCTGAAGATTTACCTGGTCTACCGCCTCATCGCCAAGTCGAATTCCAGATTGAACTAGCTCCAGGAGCAGCACCAATAGCCCGCGCACCGTATCGATTAGCTCCAACCGAACTGGAAGAACTATCAAAGCAATTGCAAGAGCTCTTGGATAAGGGCTTTATTCGTCCTAGCTCTTCGCCTTGGGGAGCTCCAGTGTTATTCGTGAAAAAGAAGGACGGTACCTTCAGGATGTGCATTAATTACCACGAACTGAACAAGGTCAATGTGAAGAACCGCTATCCTCTTCCTCGTATTGATGACTTATTCGACCAGTTGCAAGGGTCGAGTTACTACTCCAAGATTGATCTGAGGTCAGGGTATCATCAGCTGAGAGTCCGGGATGAGTACGTCTCTAAGACAGCATTCAGAACTCGCTACGGCCACTACGAGTTTCTAGTCATGCCATTCGGGCTAACGAACGCACCGGCAGTCTTCATAGATCTTATGAACAGGGTGTGCAAGCCTCATTTAGACAAGTTCGTGATTGTTTTCATCGACGACATTCTGATCTACTCCAAGAGTCAGGAGGGACACGAGCAGCATCTACGACTTATCTTGGAACTCCTTCGAAAGGAGCAACTGTATGCCAAGTTTTCAAAATGCGACTTCTGGCTTCGTGAAGTCCACTTCCTAGGCCTTGTGGTAAACAAGGATGGGATTCATGTTGATCATCCAAGGTAGATTCGATCAGGAACTGGCCTGCACCGCGTACACCAACGGAAATACGCCAATTCTTGGGTTTGGCGGGTTACTACAGACGATTCATTAAAGACTTCTCAAAGATCGCATAGCCGCTTACATTACTGACACAGAAGGGTGTCACTTATCGGTGGGGTAATCCCTAGGAAACCGCTTTTCAGCACTTAAAGGATAGACTTTGCAGTGCACCTATCCTCTCATTGGCAGAGGGCACGGATGATTTTGTGGTCTTTTGCGACGCGTCGATTCAAGGTCTTGGTTGTGTATTGATGCAAAGGGATAAAGTCATTGCCTACACTTCGCGGCAACTCAAAGTTCATGAACGGAACTACACAACGCACGATTTAGAGCTGGGAGCTGTTGTTTTCGCGCTTAAGATATGGAGACACTACCTGTACGGTACCAAGTGCACTATTTACACCAATCATAGGAGTCTCGAGCATATCTTCAAGCAGAAGGAATTGAACATGCGGCAACGTCGATGGGTTGAACTACTGAACGATTACGAATGTGCCATCAAGTACCATCCAGGCAAAGCCAATGTTGTGGCTGACACCCTCAGTCGAAAAGACACTCTACCTAGGCGTGTACGAGCCTTGCAGCTCACTATTCAGTCCAGTCTTCATGCACAAATACGAGATGCTCAGGTAGAAGCATTGAAACCAGAAAACGTAAGGGCTGAAGCCTTGCGTGGCTCAAGACAACGATTAGAACAGAAGGAAGACGGCGCCTACTACGTAACGGGGCGTATTTGGGTCCCTCTATATGGTGGTTTACGAGAACTTGTAATGGACGAAGCACATAAGTCTCGCTACTCGGTACATCCAGGTTCGGATAAAACGTACCACAATCTCATAACTACATACTGGTGGCCTACCATGAAGGCCCACATAGCAACATAAGTCGGCAAGTGTTTGACCTGTGCGAGGGTCAAAACGGAGTACCAGAAACCCTCAGGCCTACTTCAGCAACCAAAGATACCACAGTGGAAATGGGAAGAAATTTCCATGGATTTTGTTACTGGCCTGCCTAGATCCCAGCGTGGGAATGATACTATTTGGGTGATCATAGATCGACTCACAAAGTCTGCTCATTTCTTGGCTATCAAGGAAACGGATAAGTTCTCTACCTTAGCAGACGTATACTTGAAAGAAGTTGTTTCGAGGCATGGAGTGCCAACCTCCATTATTTCGGATCGGGATGCACGATTTACTTCAGAACTATGGCAAGCAATGCACAAATCTTTTGGCTCTCGGTTAGACATGAGCACAGCTTACCACCCTCAGACAGATGGGCAGTCTGAGCGCACTATCCAGACTCTAGAAGACATGCTTCGGGCGTGTGTTATCGATTTCGGCAACAGCTGGGAAAAACATCTCCCTCTAGTGGAGTTTTCGTACAATAACAGTTACCACACCAGCATTCAAGCCGCTCCATTCGAGGCATTGTACGGACGTAAATGCCGGTCACCTCTCTGTTGGGCAGAGGTGGGGGATAGTCAGATCACAGGTCCAGAAATGGTAATGGATGCTACTGAACGGATTGCACAGATACGACAACGCATGGCGGCAGCTCGCGACCGTCAGAAAAGTTACGCTGATAAGCGCAGGAAACCGCTCAAGTTCCAAGTTGGGGATCGAGTGCTACTCAAAGTCTCACCCTGGAAGGGTGTGTTTCGATTTGGTAAACGGGGCAAGCTCAATCCGCGGTACGTTGGACCGTTCGAGATCACTGAAAGAATAGGCAAGGTGGCCTACAAACTGAACCTACCAGCTGAACTCGGTGCAGTTCACAATGTTTTCCACGTGTCGAATCTGAAGAAGTGCCTGTCAGATGAGACCCTCATAGTTCCTTTGAAGGAACTCACTATCGACGAGCGGTTGCAGTTCGTTGAGGAACCAGTTGAAATCACGGACCGGGATGTTAAGGTCCTCAAAAACACCAGAATACCTCTTGTACGAGTTCGTTGGAACTCCCGTCGTGGCCCAAAGTATACATGGGAACGAGAAGACCAAATGGAACTCAAGTATCCCCAGTTATTCAGAAACCGTGTAACCACTACTGAGGCTGAAGCTACTACAGAATTTCGGGACGAAATTCCAAATCAACGGGGGGATGATGTGACACCCCAGGAAAACCAGTAAACGATACAACTTACCTAGCTTCCTTAGTAACCGCATGCTAAATTTCGGGACGAAATTTCTTTCAAGTTGGGGATAATGTGACAACTCGAGTTTCCGAGATTCCACTTTCGCATTTATTGCACGTTCACTGTTTGTTTAGTTGTTTACTTGCACAATTGGTTTGCTTTGTAACTGTATACATTTGGTTCAATAAAGTGTATTGTGATTGTGCATAGTTATGTGTTATTTACGAAAGATTTGACAAATACATGAACTTGGTGATGAAACTGTAAATTATATTGTGATGGGTGTGTTTTATGTAAAATATGATACTTAGGGGTGAGTAGGGCAGATAGTGAAACCTTAACAACTCTTAACCCTAATCCCCTTCACTAATCATCACACAAAATCAATATACGTGCTTTCATATCCATCTCTACAACTCTATCTACAATCATCTTCTTCATCATTGGCACAAGCTCTCAATCATCACTCTTGATTCCTCTCTTTATCTAGAATCAATCCAAGGTAATTGTTTAATGATTGTTTGTTGTTAATCGTTGATTGATTGATTCATGCTAAAACCCTAGTTCTTCGTATGATGGTTCTGTGTAATGATAAATTCTGATTATTGTGAAATGTTTATGACTAGAAGTGTAATCAAATGACTGACAATGAGATGCTTGTAAGATAGAATGTTTGATTTGCTGATTAGATTACTGCAATGCAAATGTATGATATTAGGGTTTTTGATCGTAACTGTTACATTGACTGGGAATGATTGTAGAAACGTAACTGTTCCAATGATGTTGAATGCTCGCATGAATGATATGTATGAAGTCCGAGCTTTTTGATGATTTCTCATGAGTCCGACTTTTGATTCTTACATGATCCGAACTTTTGTTAAACAAGCATGATCCGAGTTTGTGATTAAGAGTCAAGGTCCGACTTTATGCTTCATATATAAGTCCGACTTTCTGCTTTATGTATGAGTCCGAGTTCTATGCTTTACATGATGTCCGAATTCTTGCTAAGTATGGGGTTCGAACTTTAAAGAGGATGCTAGTCCGAATTTGTGCAAGAGTTAAAGGAGTCCGAGTTTCTTTAGGCATGCTTGTCCGACTTTTGTAATGGCAAACACCTAGTCCGACTTTTACATGTTACACTAAAGGTCCGAATTTTTATAAGTAGGTTATGTCCGACTTTTGATTGTGTTGTAATGTCCGAACTATTGTAAATGATTTAAGGGGTCCGAATTTTATATAAGGGGCACAAGGGTCCGACTTTCGTAAGTGGTCAAGGGATCCGACTTTTATAAAGATATAAGGGGTCCGAGTTTCATGGGGGAGAGTAGAATCCTACATTTAGCATGAAAATAAAGGTCCGACCTTTATTGGCTTGACATGGTCCGAATTTTTAAAGGCAAAGGGGTCCGAACTTCTTGTAGTGCACACCAAGTCCGACTTTATATATATATATGCCTAGTCCAAATTTCTCGTGATGTTACTTAGTCTGACTTTTGTGACATAACACATGGCCCGACCCTGTGATATAATGAATAGTATGACTTTTAAGTGTTGATGAAAGATCCGACTTTCGTTGATGAATTGTCTGAGTTTATGGCAAATGCCAGTGTTAAAGCTTACTGTATGTTCTGTATATAATTATATGCTACTGTATGTAACTGCATGATCCTGTATGTGTGAACAATCTCCTCATAGCATTCTGTACACAATTATCACACAGAACACAGTTACTTGGATACCAAAGACTTATAAACCCTAATTGAATATAAACACTTACATCGAGTTATGTGCAATGTACCCTAGGTCGTGTGTAACAGACCTAATCATTTATTTACACTAGAAGCACTAACATACCGAGCAAACCAAGGTGAGTTCACACTCTTACCAAGGCATGGGATTCCCGGGGTTTGGGAATGGGATTGAATGAATGTGGTTGAATAGATACCTGTACTCACACTGTTACTAGACTATCTACCATCGTCCTCGGATGTGCAGGACACATACATAAAACCTACGTATACTTGTACTCATCACTGTCCTCAGGTTGCGAAGGACACTCACGTAAAACCTACGTGAACTTATACTCACTACTGCCTCGGTTGTGTCAGGCACTTACGTAAAACCTACGTAAATCCCCCGCGTACCCCTGTCCTCGGTTGTGAAGGGCACTTACGTAAAACCTACGTAAACTTTGTACGTATTACTGTTCTCGGTAAGAAGAACACTTATGGTTACAAATAGTCTAGTGTATATACAACTATGGGAAACCCCCACCAGTAGAACATACTATCGGCCCAGTAGAGCCACACGTTACGAAAGGAACTTACTGTTACAAACTTACTTACTGTGAACTCGCTCAACTAGTTGTTGACTCTCTGTTACATGCCTTGCAGGTCGTTAGGTATACATGGAGCTTGCATGGGGAGGCGCGGTCGTTGTGGACAAGGACCGTGAATGCTTTGATTGAACATTGAGACATTACATACTTATTTATGATTGGGCTTTTACTCATTTGCTTCCGCTAAACTTTGTTATTACACTTATGTTTTGGAACACCTTTCATATGGATTGGTTTGGCTAAATGACAATTACTTTTACTATTTACATTGTTCTATATGATTGGTGGCTTGATCCTGGTCAGTCACGCTCCCAAGCGGTGATACTCCGCAGGTGGATTTTGGGGGTGTGACAATTTTGAATATTCAATGTGACATTGCATTGCAGATTTGTTGAACTCTATCGTTGAGGACTTGGTGTTGTGAAATTCGGATCAAAACTTGAATAAGATGACGAATATCCACCACTCTGAGTTGTAGTGCTAACATTTGTTCCAGAAGAACCATCAGCACTGAAAGCAGTTTTAATCTTCGGACTCGGAGTAGTCTCAAATTTGTTTCCTCTGTAGTATAGACTAACATCCTGTTGAGCATTTGGATTATTCATGATAGTAGTTTTTTGAACATCCAATTCATGTTCTTCAATCTTCTGAGTGAACTTACTCAAATTCATACTTTCAGATTTTCTCATATGTTTCAAAATCAACAAATATGTTCCCCATTTATTCTGTGGTAGAGCACCCACAAGCTTTTCAACCCATTCATCGTCTTCTTTCTTGGTCTCCAATCTTCTCATTTCCTGAACAAGATGACAATATCTATCGATAGTCTTCTTAGTCGTCTCATCTTCAAAAGCTACAAACATATCAAATGATTTCTTTAGTAATGCACGTTTATTTTTTATCATATCAGCACTTCCCTTAAACTTGTTACACAATGCTAACCAAATTGATCTAGTTGTGTCTTCATGTTGAAGCAAAACAAAAATATCTTATTTTACTGCTTGTTGGAGAATACTAATCATCATTTTTTCACTGGTGTATTTCAATTTCTCCTCCGCTGAATAATCACTTAAAGATTTTTCATTTCCACCTTCATCTTTCGGCTTAACATAATCTTTTTCCAATGAAACCCATGCATCAAACTTATAAGCTTGCACCCATGTCTCAAAACGGTTTTGCCATCCTTTAAAATCTTCGATATACATAAGCTTTGGGGGCTTTTGAGACGTTCCTGTTTCATTTTTGATCTCAACCGTTTCGGAAACTGTAATGGGAGCAACTAGGGTAGCAAACGCATTGTAAACTCTTCTTCCATGTTTCGGTATTTGAAAGTTTCACAAATTCACAAAGTTCAAGCGAAATGGAGATTCAAACAAAATGGTATCTCAAACGAACTGACTTTGGTGCGAAATGGACCTTTGGTGCGAAATGGACAACTTCAAGCGAAATGGTTTTCTAACAGATCATTTCGTATGAAATGGAAGTTCCTCTGAAGCGAAATGGTAATTTCAAGCGGAATGGGTCCAATCCGTGCGAAATAAAGGTTCCTTTCAAGTGAAATAACACTTTGGAGCGAAATGGGGTTCCAATTTGTGCGGAATGCAATCTGTTATGACCAAACCGTGCGAAATAGTATCTAAACTGTCCAATCCGTGCGAAAAGGGAATGATTTCATACGAAATGAGCTATTTCGTGCGAAATGGTGCTGACGTCATATAATCGGACATGATTTTGGCACAACTGATCAAGATTTAGGTCGATTTTAGGTCGAATTCTTTCAAGGATTGATTAAAACTGTGTTACGCGTGTTATGTGTGAAATTCAATCCATTTTAACCGTAAAATCTTGTTTAATTTTGAAAAATGTGAAGAAGAATGAGTAGAAGTCAGAAATTTTGGTGAAATCAGGCTGATTTGGTAAGAACTCTTCCTCCTGAGCTCTGATACCACATGTAGGATCGTTTGCACGACCAAAAGGAGTCGTTCAGAAGAGTTCTAATCAATACGAGAGGCGGAAACAAACGTATCAAATTTGAATCAGCTTGATTTACACACAGAATCACTTTAAATGTCTTGTATATTGATATAACAACATTCTACAATCAGTAGATACTTCGGCAGCACCTTGGTACCGGAATCAGAACTGTTACAAACGAAATGACAGGACAGGTATTTATAGATGAGGCATTTCGCATGAAATGGACCTGATCCATTTCGTGTGAAATGGACACTGTTCATTTCGTACGAAATGACCATGTTCCATTTCGTGCGAAATGGACACATTCCATATGTTTTACAATTTTCTCGTATTTCGTACCCTGATCTATCATTCTATTTACAAGACTCGATACAAGATGATGTCGATAGACATATGCACCAACAGACCCCATCCAAATCCTTATTTGCTTTGGAGACCCTAATGAACGAATCCTTTTACTTCATGTGCATGGAGCTTCTGCATGCTTAGATAGCCTTTGGTATGTATATAGTGGAGGCTCCAGGCACATGACAGGATGTAAAGCACTACTCAAAGATTTCAAAATCTATGGAGGGGGTGATATATCCTTTGGTAATAATTGTATAGGGAAAGTTCTGGGATCTTGTACAGTACAGTCTGGAAATATAAAATTTGAAAATGTCAATCTGATAGACAATCTAAAATTCAATCTCCTAAGTGTCTCACAAATGAGTGATAAGGGTTATGGCTCATTCTTCACTAAGGATTGTTGTAGGATTGTTGGACCAGAAATGGTTGATAATATTGAAGCAATAATTAAAACTGGAAAAACCAAACTTGTTGCTCAAAGAAGTGGCAATGTTTATGTAGTTGATATGTCAAAAGAGAGCCCCAGAACTAATGCTTGTCTGTTCTCAGTTGCCTCTAACAAAGAGACAAAATTATGGCATAGAAGATTGGGGCACAGAAATCTCAAGACAATCACTGCCATTTCAAAACAGGGGTTAGTAAGAGGTTACCTCAAAAACTGTTCACCTGTCCTGAGCATTGTGTTTCTTGCCTAAAAGGAAAACAACATAAAAGCTCTTACAAATCAATTGCTGAGTCCAAAATAACCAAATGTTTGAAATGCTTCATATGGATTTGTTTGGCCCAGTTAAAGTCATGAGTCTTAAGAAAAAGAGATATTGCTTGGTTATTGTTGATGACTTTTCTAGATTTACATGGACTTACTTTTTACACTCAAAAGATGAGACTGCAGGCATTCTGCAAGACTTTGTGAAACAGGTTGAAAAGCAGTTTGACTTGCCAGTAAAAATCTTCAGAAGTGATAATGGCACAGAGTTCAGGAATAAGGAGTTAGATGATTTCTGTGTGTTAAAAGGAATTGTGAGGCAATACAAGATTCCAAGAACACTAGAACAAAATGGGGTTGTTGAAAGAAAGAACAGGACCTTGATTAAGGCTGCCAGAACCATGCTTGCTGATTCAGGTTTGCCATTAACTTTTTGGGCAGAGGCAGTAAACACTGCTTGCTATGTCCAAAACAGGGTTTTAATCCACCCCAGGCATCAAAAGACTGCCTATGAACTGCTGTATAAAATAAAGCCACTGATTGCATATTTCAAGGTTTTTGGCTGCCCATGCTTCATTTTAAATTTGAAAGATTCCATCTCAAATTTTGCAGCCAAAATTGATTGTGGTTTTCATCTGGGATACTCAACCACTGCTAAGGCCTACAAAGTGTTTAACACAAGGACCAAAACAGTGGAAGAGGCTTTGAATGTAAGTTCAATGAACTTTCATCAATGAAAATCCCAGTAAACCCTGCAGAGTTGTTTGATCTTGATAAATTTAGTTTTAAAAATACTGCTGTCAAGACTAACAATGCAGGTCCATCAAAAGATTCGTCATCAGACTATGGGTATGAAATCCTCATTCCTCAACAAAAGTCTGTCTCCATGGGAAGAGCAGCAGATGTTCAAAACAGCTGTCAAAGCTCAACCACTGCTACCTCAACAGTTGCTGATCAAAGTAGCCCTTTAACCCCTGCTTCAACATCATCAAACACTGTTGATAGTCCTCCATCAGTGGATAAAAGTCAACATGTTTTCACACCAGTTCCACCAATTCCTCCACCTCCATTTGAAGCCACTGCTGGATCATCAAAGTCACTAGCAGTGGTTAGCTCAGATGATTCACATCTGCAGCCCTCCCCACTTAATGTCATTGTTCTATACCAAGGAGAGTTAATCTTCTTGAAATCTCATCCACCAGACCAAATTATTTGCAACGTCAATGAAAGGGTGCTTACAAGAAGTCAATCCCAAAACATTTATCTTTTTGCTGGTTTCCTATCTCTCCATCAGCCAGTCAATTACCAAGAGGCACTAAAAGACAACAGCTGGGTAGAAGCCATGCCAGAGGAGCTCCAATAGTTTAGAAGACAACAAGTTTGGGAGCTTGTTCCATTGCCTGAGGGTGTAAGTCCTATTGGCACAAAATGGGTCTTCAAAAATAAAACTGATGAAAGGGGTGCTGTTGTCAAGAATAAAGCCAGGCTTGTGGTTCAAGGGTTTAGACAGGAATAGGGCATTGATTATGATGAAACATTTGCCCCTGTAGCAAGACTTCAAGCTATCAGATTATTCCTGGCCTTTGCTATCAACCACAACATCAAGGTGTATCAAATGGACATTAAATGTGCATTCCTCTATGGTAAGATTCAACAAGAGGTTTATGTTTGTCAACCTCCGGGCTTTGAGGATCCATTTAATCCAAATCATGTCTACAAGCTTAATAAAGCTTTCTATGGCTTGATACAAGCACCAGGGGCCTGGTATGAAACTCTTTCCACCTTTTTACTTTCCATTGGTTTCACAAGAGGTAAAATAGATAAAACATTGTTTTTAAAATGGAGAGGAAAGGATTTGATGATTGTCCAGATTTATGTGGATGACATCATTTTTGGAAGCACATGTAATAAAATGTGTGAAGAGTTCAGAAAACTCATGACAGCTGAGTTTGAAATGAGTGCAATGGGTGAACTCCAGTGCTTTCTTGGTCTTCATGTAAGGCAACTTCAAAATGGCACTTTTATCCATCAAGGCAAATATTCTAAAGAACTGCTCAAGAAATTTGATATGGATGATTATAAGCCATGCAGTACACCCATTGCAACCAATAAAATAGTCATGTATGATGAGAAGGATGAGTTGGTTGATCAAACTTTATATAGAAGCATGATTGGGTCTTTATTGTACCTAACTGCATCTAGGCCAGACATAATGTTTGCAACATGTGTTTGTGCAAGATCCCAATCAGCCCCTTGAAAGTCAAACCTTATTGCTGTAAAAAGGATATTCAGATACCTCAAAGGTGCTCCCACACTTGGTATCTGGTATCCAGCTGATGGTAAAATTGAGCTTTCAGGTTTCTCAGATAGTGACTTTGCTGGATGTGACAAGACAAGGAAGTCCACTTCAGGAGGGTGCCAATTCCTAGGCAATTGCTTAGTGTCTTGGCAAAGCAAAAAGTAAGTAGTTGTTTCCACATCCATTGCTGAGGCAGAGTATATAGCTGCTGCAAGCTGTACAGCCCAACTACTTTGGCTTCAAAATCAGTTGCTGGATTTTGGTATCACACCCTTAAAGACACCACTCATGTTGGATAGCCAGGCAGCAGAAAATATCATCAAAAATCCAGTTTCCCACTCAACCACCAAGCACATTGACATCAGACATCACTTTGTGAGGGATTGCTATGAAAAAGGTTTGATTTCTCTGCACCATGTTCCAACTAAAGATCAGCTGGCAGATGTGCTAACCAAAGCATTAGACACATCCACCTTTGAATGCTTGATCTCTAGGATTAGTATGCTAAACATGGAATAACAAGCAAAATCCTGCTTTTCTGTGAATAAAAGCATTAAAATGTTTTCAGAAAATCAAAAATCCATCCTTAAAAATAGCTAAAAATGAATTTTTCATTTAATCCTTAAAAGTCTGCCATAACCACTGTTTTGTTGAAAAGTATGTTTTACTTGAAAGTCTGTCCACTGCTAAAAGTCAACCCTTGTTCTCTCATTTCCTTGATAAGCACTGTTGTTCATAATTAGTGTTTTTATCCACTGATATGCTATCCACTGATAGTAAAAATCACCCACTGCCTTCATTTGTTACCGTTACAACCACTGATCTTCTTTCATCAGTGGTTTTCATAAAGTACTTATCCTTCATTTCATCAGGGGTTGGCACGTGGACTATACATAGTGGTTAGACCTTTTGTAACCGCTGCCACGTCAACATTCACTTTTTCCTCTATAAAACACCCTTAAAAACCCCCAAACAGGGTTTTACTGACGAATCAAATTCACAAAATTCATTTCTCAAAGCAGTTTCCATCTCCTTCTCTCAAATCCTTCATCTCTCTTCTCTTCAAAATAACAAAATCAAAGCCATCTGCAAAATCCGCTTCAAAATCATCTTCTAAAGAGGCCACTCAAATGGCTTCAACACCCATTGAAATTCCTTACAAAGCTCCTCACAACTATCTGGGTCTTCTTACAAAACCCGGCACCATTGACATCTATGATTCAATCATTGACACTATGTCTGCTTCAAAGTACAAAACTTTGCTAACAGCAGATGCTCCGATTTACCTGAAAACCCAGACAGAGTTTTGGAAAAATGTTACTCTTGACAAACAAGGTGAAGACGTCATAGCCATTAACTCTTCTCTAATGGGTAAAGCAGTCAAAATCACACCACAATCCATCTCGAAAGTCTTTCAACTTGATGATCAGTAAGGTAAAACTTCTTTTCCCAAAAACGAGCTAAAAACTGATTTCCTTGAAAGGGGGTATGCAGAACAAACAAGGAGGGATACCTTACAAAAAGGACTTCCCTCCTGCAACAAGATTTTTATTCCATACCCTGTTAATGTGTGTTTCAAATAAAACAACTGCTTTCAATGAGATACCATTAAAGATCCAATCCCTGGGATATACTATTTTACAAAATGAAAATTTTAATTACTCCCGGGAAATCTTTAATGATTTGGTTAAAAATGCTGATAAAAAACCATTCTTACTTTTTCCAAGATTTCTAAGTTACTATTTTACAAAGAAAGTTGGTAAGGATGATGCTCATGTGTACCAACAAGGTGACTCTTTTCAAATAAATGGGCTTCAATCTGAAACTTTTACAAGATTATCAACCTTGCAAAACACAAGCAGAGGTGCCTGAGCAGAATTTAGCAGCTACCACTGCTCCTCAGGTATCTGCTGCTGAGCCCATTGCTCCAGGTTATCACAGCAGTAAAACAACTGTTGTGAAACCCACACCTAAAATCATCAAAAAACCAAGACAAAAGAAAACACAAAAGCCCCCCCCCCCCCCGCCCCAAACCTACAAAAAAGGCAACTCTGGAAGATGAGATCCCAGAGTAACTGCCAGCGACAACACAAAAGTCACAAGAAACCACTGTTGCTACTTCCTCACAGCAGATGGTAGAAAGATCTCAACCCATGCCTGAAACTCCTCCTGCTTCTTCTCAACAAGAACAGGTTGTACTTATAGGGACACCACAATATGATACTCTGGAATCACTTGCTTCCATCATCCACAGCCCAATGCCCGGGGCCAATTCTCTTTCTACACCCAACCTCACCTCCACAATTCCCCCACAAACAAAAATACTGTTGGATGCTCTTGATTTGAACCAGGCACAAACCAGTCCTAATCAATCACCTTTCAATGATAACATACCTCAACAAATGACTGGGTCTGATGTATCAATCATTGCTAACCCACCAAGACAACCTGAGGAGGTTACACCCCTTGAGTTACAAGTAACTCTTGGTGGTAGTTCAAATGAAGCAGCCACTACAAGTGTTGAACCCACTGGTTTACATTTGGACAGTGGTTACATCTATAAGACTTCCTTGAAGGCAATTTCTTCTCTAGGAACTCCTGTGTATCCAGTATTTAGTGGTTAACTAAAAAGAGTCTCTCAATCTGAAGGAAGAAGTCCCCAGTTCCAAGACAAAGGGGCATCAGTGGATGATATTTGGAGTACACTCCCTGAATCAACCACTGTTACAACCACTGTTAGTGGGAAATCAGATGATCCCATTAAGTTGGGTGATGGTTTAATGTACCAAGAATTGACGGGCAGAATTGACAAACTGGATACTTCTGTTGCAGAAATTAAAGATATGCTGCAACAGTTGTTGAAAGTTCAAAAGGTACCAACCACTGTTGCTCCACCTCAAGCACCTACACAACCTGCACCTGCTGCAAATGAGTTATGGAACCTATTTCAACCACTGCTCCAACAACAAAGACAATTGGCTGATCAGCAGCATGACATACATGTTCAAATGCTGAGAAACATGATGCCGTCAAGGTTTAAAGATACCCAAGCTGACATCAAGGCTATCAAGGCCCACATACTGAACACCACTGGCACTGCTCCTTCCACTGTTCTCTTTATTGATAATCCACCTCCAGATAATGCCAAAAAGGGGGGAGAAATCAAGCAGTGGAAGAAGAAGGGAATTGAAGATGGCCTTTACATTGAACCATAAAAAGATTGCATGACTAAAAACATTCCCTTGCCAGATGGTAGTAAAAAGATTGATGTTACCACTAATGCTATTGCTGAAGCATTAGCTGAGGTGAAAAGGGATAGAAAGGCTAAGGATAATGCCAGGTGGGAACAAGAAAAAAGAGCTTTTATGGAGCTGAATGTGCAGGGTCCTTCTGAACCTAAAGATGATGAAAATCCTAAGGATGAAAAGAAGAAGAAAAAGCCCATTAGACAAGTGAGGCAACCCAAACACACACCATCCATACTCACAAAGCATGCTTCTAAACCACCCTCCAAAGGCTCCAAATATCAATCTTCTACCCAAATAGCAGTTGTGACACCTGTTGTATCAATAACTGCTAATACTCCAGTTGTTTCAACAACTGCTAGCCAAACACCTGCCATTACTTCAACACACACCAATTCAACACACACCACAACCACTGCCTTACCGCCACCACCAAAAACATTATCAACACCACCCTCATCTCCTGCTAAAAAGCAGAAGACAACAGATGTTACAACATCTGTTGTAATGGCAACAGTGGTTGAAACACCGGTGGTTTCAACAACTGTTAGTCAGCAACCTCCCACTTCAATCACTTCCATTTCAATTACCACCACTCAAATTACCACCACTGATCCATCCAAAACATCATCAGTCTCTCCTCAACCAAAAAGGAGAAGGTTAATTCTGAAAGATGATGATACTTCACCACCACCAACGTCTTCAAAATCTCTATCACTTGTTACCATACCAAACCATGTTCCTCTATCATCAGCTCAGGTTCAAAAGCCAATCACTGACATTACTCCTGCAGGTGTCCAATATCCTCTAGAACTTGCAGCAGTCAGTGAAGAGATCAAATCCTTCTACTTTGATGATGACCCTGCTAAAAGGAGATTGCCATCAGTTGAAGGATATCCTAGGCCTAACAACATTGAAGAGTACTTGAAAGTTAAGGCTCAACAGGCAGAGGATATCTCCAAAAGAAACTCCGAAGGAAAAACTAACAAAGAAATTCAAAGGCATTCCCAATTTCTATTCACTCAAGTCAGATCGTTAGAGCAGTTTGCAAAGAATGTTTGTCAGCAAATATCAGAAAGAGCAGATGAAACCCTGAGAAAAGACTACATTGAAAATATCATGGCTTCTAAGAAGTATAAGGGGGAAAAACATATGTATAAAGAGTGGACCATTCTTGAGCTTGAAAGTGAAGCAGCCAGGATTCAAGAAATGATTAAGAATAAGGTCAAACACACTCCTCCTGATTGGTCAAAGTACAAAAAGAATGTACCTGAAAAGACATTGGAGTTGAAGAGAATGAAAGAGGAACTAATTGCTACTGATTATGGGTCTAAAAATCAAGTGATGAGATGGAAAGAAGACATAGTCAGGACCACCTACAAAAGGTTGGAGGAACTAAGAAGAAAGATGGTTCCACAAAAATCTGACTATCCTGAAGCAGAGGTTTCAACAAGACCACCAAAGCTGCAAATCAGGATATCCACTGTTCCAGCTGGTGCATTTCTTTATCAAAGAAGAAGGCAAAAACAGATGGATGCAGAAACAGTAAAAGAAATAGCTGCTGGTAATGAAGTGATAAAGATGGTTTACAAACAAATGATGGCTGATATTCCTGAACTTGCTCAAGCTCAAAGCACTGCTCAGTCAGTCATTACTAGGCCAGCATCTCCAAACTCCTCATCAAATAAAAATCTCCCAAGAAACCCATCAGACTCAAAAGTATTAGAGTGGAAAACTGAAAAACAGACCCATGTACTGACTGTGATCAAGTCTAGTGGAGAAGTGAAAAAGATTTCAAGGGAACAAACACTTGGCCTAAGTGTTGAAGTTCTGCAGGATCTACTTGATCTACCACTGTGCAGAGATGAAGATAACACAGATGCCTTAGACTTTGAGTTACAACTCAAAGGGCAAATAAGGGAACTGTTGATGTGGCAATAAAGATCTACAAATAATGAAGGGTTTTGGCATTATATGTTCTAGGGGGAGATTGTTGGGATTGAACCCTATCAGAGGAACAGATAATAAAAGCCAGAACTGGATCAGAGTAGTGGATCCAAAATAAGCAGAAGTTATGTTTTCATTCTCTCCCCTTGAAAGTGGTTTCAACATCTGATGACCTCCAATCCACTGATTGTTACAACTGCTGACCTACAACTGCTGATCAAGTTAAAGACTGATGAAGACTAAAGCTCTGCTGATCAATCTACTGCTATGATTCAAGCACTGCCGGATATATCAAGTACTGCTGGAGTCACAACAGTGGAAGGATAAAGCAGTAGTTTAGTTTGTTTATGTAATGAAATGTAATCAGTTTTTAGCATAGCAGTGTTATTAGATCAGTGCTTAGAGTTTGTTAGGAGGTTAGATGTCACTTTCATGGTGACGTCAGCAAAGATGCCACAGTGGTTTGTCCGTGCCTATAAATACAACAGTATCCTGTAATGTTCTATTAGCTCTTCACCATCTCTCTTCCTGTACGAATAAATCATGAGCTCAGGCTGAGGGGGAGTTTGTTACATGCATGCAATTGTAATCGTTGATGAAATAAATTCAATCATTCGGTTCTTTTTTGAAAATGTGAGTTAAAAGCAATTCTCCTGTTTGATTGTGTGTAAAGTTTGTTTCCATTTACATTCCGCTGCATTACTTGTTCATCTTTCATTTTAATTCAAACGCAAAACACAATCAAAACCAAACTCATATCCTAACAGGTTAAAAGGAAGAAGCCTAAAGGTGAAGCTGCGGCGCAACCCGCTAAGAAGATTTTGAAGAAAAAGATCAACAAGAAAGGAAATCTGGACGCCTTTGCTGCACAACTCTCCCTAGGTGAGTATCCTTTTCCGAATTTCTACTTTTATCATCTTATAAGATAACGTTGATGATTTTTCCTTGCAGAAAAACATGTTCCATCCGTTCATACGGAAACATCATCTGCTTTTAATGATGACCTTTTGTCATCGCCCCTCCCCCCATGCGTCTATTAAAGAACTTTTGGAGGGTACAAAGTCTGTTGAAGCGGAGGTGAAGAAGACCGTGGTGGTGGAAGTGGAGAAAACTGTGGAGGTTGAGGTGGAAATGGTTGGTGCTAGTGTTGCGAAACTAGTGTCTCCTGAAGTAGTGGCAGCCGCGCAGGGCCTTGAAAAGGAAAAATCCAATGTTGAGGAAGAAGTTCCTGTTGTCGCAACCCCCGTCCCCTAATTACCCGGGAATGGGCGGCCGCGGCCATTTTCGGTGGTATCGATATTTATTATTTTGGCAGCGGAATTTACATCAGGACCGTAGTTAGGAAATATATTATCAGAGTAAAATACCACACTTTTATAATGTTAAACACGTGGGAAAAATCCCAAATTTTAAGTACACACATTTTCATAGGGATAAACCCTATTTTACTTAATAAAAACATTTCTTTATTTTAGGGAACTTTATAGCCACTTTTCCGAGCCTTCAGTGCTGTCCAGCTGGCTTCTATTTGGCTTTCACATATTGTTACCTGAAACGCGTTTAAAAGCATTTTTTCAGTGGGAAATACTGGTGAATGAATCTCAGTTTAATCAAGTTAAGTAAAACTATTGTACAGTATTGAGGGCGGTCACGCAATTACATTTGTTTCCATCTACTTTAATTACCACCCACGGTACTGTCAACCCGACTTGTGGTCATGTTACTACTCACAATGTAGTAACAAATTTTGTATAGAAAACCCCAACATACCGATGATAATTGTAGAATACAAATACTCAATCACTGTTTAGTATAATATTAATTGTATGAGGTTTTGTAAAAACAGTTTGCAAAAAGGAGATTGCTCACATTGCTGTCATAGGGTTTTCCTAAAGGATTTCCTGGTGATTATCTATAAATTACACAAATGCACACGTGTAAGTATAATAACCCAATATTTACATTAGTAATACCCTCCCCGAGACGGTATTTGATATATGTTAAATTATGCATGTTTTTATACCCCAAAACACTTCCGTTTTAAGCGTTTTTTACCGAAAACATAACGTTTAGGTACCAAATTCGGTACTTTTATATTTTCAGGTCTTAAACAGAGCATAAAGGAAAAATCTGATGAAAACGGACAAATTCTGATGCATTTCTGATAAAAATGGCAAAAATCTGATGAACTGCCAGGTATGGCACGACAGAGCCACCAGCGGCACTATCGTGCCGATCAAGCGATCTCAGAAGCACTGCCAGTGCGACTAGGAGTGCCAACTGATTCTCGGGCCGCACTACCGTGCCACCGAGGCCTGACCGTGCAAAGGCCAGACCAAGGTTTCTGACCAACAATTCCAAAGAGCGGCACTACCGTGCCGATCTAAAGACCAAGTCAACTTGTCCACTAGTCCACTTGGCTGACTCGGGATCGCTGAAACTGACGTCACCCGACAACACCTGTCGCACGACCGTGCGAGATCGGCACGGCCGTACCAATATGAAAATCTCCTGTAAATAGCAGCATTCGCTACTCGTTCAAATGTTGGGTTTTTCTCCATGTTTCTGGGCGATTTCTGGGTTCCGAAGCAGTCCTGATCAGACCCATTTGAAGCTTAAAGATCGAGTGGAAGCATTACCGATCCAACCCATCAATTCCTTGCTTGTTTATGGTTCGATTCTTTGTTCTTGAACATGTATTCTGATCATTTTGCAAGTTATGAGCTGATGTTAGTTTATGTTTAATGTAGTTTTTGTAATATTAGTTATAAACTTGTTTCTTGAATGAACTTTATGTTGTAATCTTGTTTGTATGAAACTTAAGTACTTTTTCATGTTTGAATCTTCATGATTATATAATGAACGTTTCATTGATGTTGAGTTCCTTATTATGTTTGATTGTCTTGGATAATGAATCTGTCGTTAGTGGGTTGGTAACTATTTCTTGATTAATCACTTGTTTGTAAACTGGTTTACACCACGAAACTCAAGAGGGCTATTGGTTTTATCCAAGATATATCTTATTTTGATTAGGTATACTTTCTTGTACGTAAGGGTTCTAACGAATTATATGGTGTTGATTACATGTTCTTGCATGCGGTTTATGATCCTTGTTTAGTAGTTTTGGTCTGAAATTGCTGACATGGTAGATTTGTATTCAAGACTTGTAAAGGTGAAATATGTTGTTATATGATCTACTTAAATGCTTATCCTCGTGGCTGTATTGTGACCATCTGTATTGCTTTCTTTGATAAGTGAGGTTAGAAAACTCCTAGCGGATGACTAATCTATCTTTAAAGGTTTAAATGAATGAATATCAATAGCTCGCTAAAGAATGATTTTAGGTGGTTAACGTGTGTATATTGCGTTAACTTTCCGAAAAATCATCATGTTAGAAAACTTCTAGCGGATGACTAACTGTCTCGAAATTGGAAAATGGATTAAGTGCTTTTGTGACGTATCTGATAGATAACATGTGTAGGTTGTTTGTGAAACAAGATATTAGTATATTTACGTTTTAGATGTAATTTAGATAACTTAGTTAAACAACCATTCAACTTTCCTCATATCTGGTAATCTAATGACAAAGATTTAGTACATTATAACGCCCGTGTTCCATGGATGGATATCTGGCTCTTACCAATACTTTGCTGCATATATGATGGGATACACTTGTCCTTTGTTGTGTGTGTTTTAATGTTAAGGTATAAACCATTTTTATAAATAAAAAAGACATTTCGTTTCATGTGAACATACTGTAAATAAATATTTATGTAAACATGTACTTCAAGTTTTTGGCGCCGTTGCCGGGGACCACGGCGAAATTAATGGAACAATTCGAGTAATTATCTTACCGGTGTACAAACTGTCAATAACTGTTAATACTCGCACATTTTGTATTTATTTTATTTTCTTTTATTTACTAACTTGTGAATACCTAGCCTGGCACGCCCACTAGGACTAACTTTTGACTAACTTTTCTCTTCTGTTTTACTAACCAACTAACTACTAACCGCTAACTCACTAACACATTAACTTCTTATTTTATTATCTGACTAACATTTAATTCATTTCATTTTTCAGTTATGTGTTCGGAATCGAACCATTAACTTTCATTTATTCCATTCAGTATTTTAATTTTAGTATTTTCATTTCTGTACTTCATTTATTTAGTTATGTATTTCAGTTTAGTATTTCTAATTCAGTATTTTATTTATTAACGTTCAGTTATTTATTTATTTATTTATTTATTTATTTCTGCCCGTTTATTTAACTGTTCATTCATTTATTGTACCCATTTATTTATTTGTTTACTCCATAATAATAAACAATAACTTTCTGATAAAATCATCAGATTTTCTGATATATTCCAAAGAATCTATCAGATTTTCTGATGGATTCTGATAAACCCATTAGATGTTCTAAAAACAACAATTTCCATTTCTGTTGCATTTACCAGATTTTCTGGTAATTCTGATGGATTTATCAGAAATTCTGATGGAACGAATATTTTCATCAGATCTTATCAGAATTTTATCAGATATATCAGATTTTCTGATATGTAAAAAAATGAAGTTACCTCAGATTTCTGATGATTGTCATCAGAAATTCTGGTATACAAACAAACAACTGCTCTCGGATGTAAATAAGTAAATAATTCAGTAAAATCTAAAATAAAGTTGTTTAATAACCCGTATATATATGTATATTATGTATTAGTATTGTTATTATTACTTATGTCCTACATATAATATGTTCTTTTTTCTGTATAATGCGTTCCTTTTTATGTGTCGGCTAATGTGCACGCCCCCTGCACCCGCTAACGCTGAGCTAGCCAAAGAATCAGAAAATAACTTAAGAAGAAGTAGGCAGCTTCGCGAAAGATCACTTGTTGTTGCACAAAGGATTGCAGCCGCAATCGATGAACCAGTGATTCTTTCCGATAGCGAGAGTTCAGAGGACGACACAGGAAGCATTATGGCAGAAGACGACCAGCCTCTGATTGAGACCGGCCGTCCAGGAGGGGAGGGCTTGCTGCCGAGAATCGCCCGACCTACAATAGCGGCACCGAGTTTTGAAATTAAATCTAGTATTATTAACATGTTACAAAATTCTGTGCAGTTTGATGGGAAGGATCACGAAGATCCAGGTCGGCACATCGCTTCATTTCTCGAGGTGTACTCGACTTTCAAAATTAGAGACGTCTCTGAAGACGCAATCCGTTTGCGGCTCTTTCCATTCTCTTTGCATACAAAGCCCGATCTTGGCTTTTGTCACTTCCAGTAGGGTCCATCATGACTTGGAACGAGATGGCCGATCTTTTTATGCAAAAATATTTCCCGCCAGAAAAGACAGCTAAGCTTAAGAATCGTATTATGACATTCAAACAGGACGAAGGCGAATCTCTACATGCAGCTTGGGAGAGGTTCAAAGATCTTCTGATCGATGTTCCACATCATGGGTTGTCCAAAAGACAACTTGTGTTGAACTTCTACCAAGGACTCAACTACGACTCACAAGAACGTTTAGATGTATATGCAGGAGGCGATTTTGGAACAAAAACACCCAACGAAGCCTATGCAATCATAGAAAAAGCTACTTTGAAGTCGAGTTCTCGTCACGGTGGAGTGCGAAATAAAGCATCATCTATTCCTGGAGTTCATCAAGTGGATACATATACGGCTCTAGCAGCACAGATTGGAGCTTTGGCAACAAGGTTTGATCAAGCTCAGAGTGTTTCGCAGGTACAATCATCATGTGAGCTGTGTGGAGTGTCACACGAGCCAGGTACATGTGAGCAGGGTGTTATGTTTACAGGCCACGAAGAGATGGACTATTTGGGCAATCAAATTAGGCCCCAGAATAACCCCTATAGCAACACGTACAATCCGGGTTGGAGGAATCATCCAAACTTTGGATGGAAAGCCAATTCCAGTAACCAAAACCCACTCGGATATGCTCAACGCGCTCCCGCACCACAACAGTCTTAGGGGCAATCCTTTCAGCCCCATGGACAATCTTTTCAGCCATCAGGGCAAACCTTTCAACCACGTTACAATAATTTAGGTTCAGGAAGCACTTCCCAGCCTCAAACCTCTCAAACCAACTCGAAACTAGAGGAGATGATGGCGCAGCTATTGAACAACTCCAACAATGCCAATCAAATTTCTGAAAAGTGATACCAGCAGCATGAGGAGCGTTTTATGGCTCAGGAAGGGGAAATGCAGAGCCAGAAGGCTTCAATACAAACCATTGGGAATCAAGTCGGCCAATTGGCCAAGATGTTGTCTGAAAGACCCCAAGGTAGTCTTCCAGGTAACACAGAACCAAACCCGAGAGGGCACGTTAATGCAGTAATGACGAGGAGTGGTAGAACCACGGGACCTGACAAATCGGACTCACCATCGATCACTGATACGGTCCAAACTGACGCATCAGACGAGGCGCACGCTAGGCGAGTCCTAGCAAGTACAGCAAGTTCCAGGAGCCAGTTAAAGACTTCATCCCTCCTGTCCCATATCCGAGTAGACTGAAGAAGCAGAAGAACGATGAACAACATGGTAAGTTTGTAGAGATGTTTAAACAATTACACATGAACATACCATTCGTTGAGGCGTTGGCTCAAATGCCTAAATACAAAAGGTTCTTAAAAGACATCCTCATAACAAGCAGAAACTTGAAAGCTTGTCTTGCGTGTTGATGAATGAAAACTGTTCAGCCATTCTCCAAAACCGTCTACCTAAAAAGATGGGAGATCCGGGCTGTTTTACTCTTCCCTGTCTCATTGACAGCATGTCTGTCAGTCACGCATTAGCCGATTTAGGAGCTACCATAAACCTTATGCCTTATAAGGTTTTTGCTAAATTAGATCTAGGTGAACCATCACCCACTAGAATGAGCATTCGACTTGCAGATCGTTCGATCAAGTATCCGCGTGGATTCATTGAAAACATGCTTGTTAAAATCGATAAATTCGTTTTTCCCGTGGATTTTGTTATTCTCAACATGGACGAAGATTCAAAAGTACCATTAATACTTGGACGCCCGTTCCTCAATACTGCAAGGACGATTGTTGATGTGGCAGCTGGCCAAATCACGCTCCGAGTAAATGACGAGCACGTGACTTTTGATATTAAAGGAGCAATGCAGCATCCGCAAAGTCACGATGACATGCTTTGCTATGTCGACATTGTCGATACTTGTGTAAGCTCTCATTTCAAAGGCACGATAGAAGAAATTGATATGTACACACCTCTTTTGTGTGAGAACCAAGACGACATTTCACAGGAGCAGCTAGTCTGCCAAATCAATGATGATGGTTCTCAAGGTCCAGATCAATTTGTGGAGATTGACCGTGAAGTTGAAGAAAAGTCCAAACCATCGGTTGAAGACCCACCGTCGTTGGAGTTAAAAGAACTCCCACCGCATCTCGAATATGCATTTCTAGACGAGGAATGTCACTTGCCAGTCATCATTTCAGCATCTTTAGCAAAAGAAGAAAAGAGACAACTCCTCGAAGTTCTAACGCTTCACAAGAAATCTATGGCGTGGAAGATTATGGATATCAAAGGCATTAACCCTTCTTTTTGTACTCATAAAATTCTCATGGAAGACGATTATAAGACTAGTGCACAACATCATTTTAATTTGCAAGACGTTATGAAGATGAAGTAAGTCGAGTCTCGATTTCACGCAGAGGAGAGTGATATATCCTGAGAGCTGATGGGTTGGTAGTAAGATACAGATAATGGCCCGAGATGAAGGGTCTGGGAAATATGATCAAACGCTACATACCACCACAAACGACAGTCACATGGAGAGATCGAGCCAACCACCACACGATTAGCCACACCGTGAGGAGCACGACACCAGCATCATATCATCACCAGACAAACTGGCGTCCAGGTATCCTTTCTTTCCTAAGTTACTCAGGGTTTTCCAGCATACTGCATTCCCAAGACAGATAAAGAGCAGATCCCAGCCTTTCTGGGACATCTCACTACAGACGTATGCCGAGGAATGTATGTAGGATTTTTCCTACATCTTTGGAGGGCTTCAAATACATCCAGGCCATTTCGGCAACCCTCCACAGTTTCCATTTGGAGATACAGGTACCTATGGGGCGGGTTCGTCTGGAACACGCCACCATAATGATGATGATGATGAGGGTAGGAGGACGAGGTAGGGTGAAACAATTCAGAAACTTATGTTTATGTTATTTATTTTAGTACTTTGTTTGGGATATTTTTACTTTATGTCGTTTTAAGTACTTTAGTATGTTTGCTTTGTTTGAATAACGGATCTGGTTGAATTATCTAACATTTTGATCAATAGTAATGTTGGCTATTTTAACAAGTGACATAATTGGCAGATTCATAAAGAAATGCACACAGAGTTGAGACGACTTCAAACAAAAAGTCTACTCAAACAAGTCAACTCCAACTCTGAGGGAGTACCTCTTTCCCTTTTCACATTATTAGTTTAGCTCTTCATAATTGCTTAACTAATATGTATTTCACATTGAGGACAATGTGAAGTTCAATTGTGGGGAGGGGTTAAAAGGTTTTAAACTTTGTTTGTCCTTAATTGTTCTCATTTCTGTATATATTTTCCAAAAATAAAACAAAAATGGTCAATTTGTGTTCTTCAGGAAGCATCAAATTTGATAAAAATCGACAAGCCAAATTCATGTTTGAAAAAGATAACTAAAGAGCGTGATAAAACAAAGCAAAAGACTTGCATGTTTATCTTTATATTTATACCCATTCCTTCCGTTTACGTGAGCATATTTTTTAGCCTTTAAAAGCTTTCTTGTCAAATGCTTCTTTGTTTTTGCGGAAAAATGAGTGAGCCGGATGTCTTATGTAATTTAGAACTTGTCATTTGAATACTTTTCAAAATCATGAATATGTGAAATTACATAGAAAAGATAGAGGCAATTAGGATAACCCCTTTGTTAGCCTTTTTCTTTGTTTATATCCCGCACCCAACACTATCCATTGGTTCGTCATGTTGAGCCTATTTTCCGTATTTTTCTTAACTTTACCCAAATTTAAAGCCTACTTACCCAAAATATAACCTTTTCTCATTCACCCTTATTTTCGTTAAAAACTAGGATATAAGCTTTCTAGTTTGATATAAGTTTCATTGATGTTGAAAAAAAAAACCACAACCGTTTGTCAAAATCTCTAAAGGAATTAAGGAAAGACTATCAAGAAAGAAAAATAGAGAGTTGACATACAAAAAGAATAAACACTGAACACCTACACGATAGCTTAGCAACGTGTTCAGAATACTAGAAAATAAAGCACCAAGTTTTTGACCAAGTTTTAACCTTTCTTGCTACTTTCAAATATCCATTCCATACCAAAACATTAGCCTATCATTGCAACCCATCAAAGACCTCTTGATTTATGCTTTTCACATATTAAATTGGTAGAGATTAGATCTTTTGACAAGCTTATGATATTGCATGATTCATTGACTAGGCATCAAGTGTTTAACATACACATTATATGTATGATTCAGAAATTTAACCGAGTGTGTGTGAACATTGTGAGAAATGTAAAGATTTGCATGCTAAGTCAATCAAGAGTAGAATCATTGCTTTATAATTATCCTTTCATACATCTAACTAAGCTTGTTTATTTTAAATCTTTGATGATGACTTTTTGAAAACCAATTTGACCACCAAACAAATTAGTAACTTTGTAAATATTCAGATTTGATTCCGTATTTTATTTTAAGTTTGCTTGAGGACAAGCAAAGTTCAAGTGTGGGGATGTTTGATATATGTTAAATTATACATGTTTTATACCCCAAAACACTTTCGTTTTAAGCATTTTGACCGAAAACACAACGTTTAGGTACCAAATTCGGTACTTTTATATTTTCAGGTCTTAAACAGAGCATAAAGGAAAAATATGATGAAAACGGACAAATTCTGATGCATTTCTGATAAAAATGGCAAAAATCTGATGAACTGCCAGGCATGGCACGACAGTGCCACCAGCGGTACTACCGTGCCGATCAAGCGATCTCGGAAGCACTGCCAGTGCGACTAGGAGTGCCAATTGATTCTCGGGCCGCACTACCGTGCCACCCAAGGCATGACCGTGCCAAGGCCAGACCAAGGTTTCTGACGAACAATTCCGAAGAATGGCACTACCATGCCACCAGTGGCACTACCGTGCCGATCTAATGACCAAGTCAACTTGTCCACTAGTCCACTTAGCTGACTCGGGATCACTGAAACTGACGTCACCCGACAACACCTGCAGCACGACTATGCGAGATCGGCATGGCCGTGCCGATCTGAAAATCTCCTATAAATAGCAGCATTCGCTACTGGTTCAAATGTTGGGTTTTTCTCCATGTTTCTGGGTGATTTCTGGGTTCTGAAGCAGTCCTGATGTAACACCTCGAAATTTTGCGTCCAATAATGTATTGACACGTGTCATAAGTTTACACGTGGTATTAAATACTAAATAAAGGACTAAAGTTGACAAACATTGAAAGTATGTAAATTCAAGGGTTAAAAATGTCAACGAGGGATAAATATACTGTACAGTAGCCCTAAATGATGCTCGTACTTTCAAACAAATGAATCATGGATCGTACGGAACGAATTGTGGAAGAAAGTGAGAAATTACAAACTATAGGGGCCAAATGTGTCAACATGTTTAAGTTATACCTCTGAGTGACCTTTGGGCATACCCGAGGCTTTGTAATGGTAATTTATACTCACTAGAATGCGCGACTTAAATTTCGCGGAGTTCCGTTTTAAAACGAGAAAGTTATGATCAAATTCGTTAAAAAGGGTTAGAAGCGTCAGACATTGAAAGTTATGACTTTTCGGGTAATAATAAATTAACCAAGGGTTAATATGTTGGGTAAAAGTTCTGAGGCCCTTATACGCAAATAATCGAGGCCCAAATCGCAAAGTTACCCCTTCGAAACCGAAAGGCCAGGGCAATAATGGCAAAAGATTTGAAAATCTTGGAAATCAAGTCTCAAGCGGGCCGCGTTAAAGATTCAAGTGATCTTACGCGGGCCGCGAGCCATGTGTAGATACGGTTCCTGATATAAGGATTCAGGCGACCCCCGTAAAGATTGCATGATCTCTTACGCGGGCCGCGTCAAGGCCCCAGTTGCAGAATACGGGGACATGAGCACTGTTTGCTGTTTTAACCGACTTAGAACGCAATTATGGCAGCATGGGCGCCCCCTAAACGACCCTTAGCACTCAGGGACAGTTGTTGAACATCCATGAAAAATTATAGACCTAGTTGTAATGATCCTAAGCTCCAAATTTCACTATAAAAGGCCACCTTGTGACCACAAGTTCTTCACACCTCAATCTGCTTTCTTGATCACATCTGGAGCTCAAGAACACTCTTCTATCATCTCTGGTCGTGTACCAAGCTTCTGTAAGTGTGCCTAACCCTTTGTGGTTTAGTTTTTACATAGTTATAGCTTGAAAGTCAATCCGTCGTAATTAACAATTGACTTTACGATAAATCACAAATGGTCCAGTGGTTTGTCGAATCAAAGGTAGTTATATGTTGGTAATCATGTGGGCTTTAAACCCCTAAAAGGGCACCCTCTGATTCCCACTCTAACTAGTCCGAATGTCGAGTCAAACTTGCTTAGAAAAAGTTAACAGAATGCTATTTTGCGATTTTATGCATAATCAGTAATGTGGATAGCGTGTAACCTGTTTTAACACTCATATAACATGATAATAAGTGTATTAACTAGTCTAAGCTTGTTTGATCCGACCATTTACTGTTTAGACTCGGTTCGGAACCGAAAGTCGCAAAACTTTGACTTTTGCTTTGACTTCAGTTCTGACCCGTTATGGTATGAGTTAGATATGCCTTAGGACTCTTTTAGGACCAGGTTACATGATGATATAACCCTCTGTGACCGGTTTGTGGTTTGTCCGAGTCTTTAGCACATTTCCGTTAAAAGTTTAAAAGTTGACCGTAACGCCCTTTTTACTTTAAAATGAGAATTTTGGACACGTGAAAGGACAATAACCTTAGTTACTGATTTCTAAGCATGTCACTAAAATTTCACGTCAATCCGAGGTCTAGAATAGGAGTTATGCCAAATAGCGCAATTACGGAAACTTTAGTAATTAAACGGCGCATTTAGCGTAAAGCGATCTAAACCCAAATTTCGACACCAAACCTTTTACACACTGATGTAAAATAATATTTTAGGATTCTTAAAGATTTTTAATTGTTTTTAACCTGCTCATAACCTGCGGTTATGGCATCGGTTCGGTAAATACCAAATATACCCTTTTCGGACATAACTTGAGTTCTACATGGTATTTTGACCCGATTCCAGTTGCTACTGATTTTAAATAATAAATAGAGTATATTGGACTTTATAAAATGTTCGGAAAACTCAGATTTCCTGTAGAACTCAGAAACCTGTTTTATAATCTTTAAAAATGACCAAACTACCCCTACGGGGCATATAATGGATTTAAACTCGTTACGGGCATTATGGAAGGTATCCTACTGATACCACAACCTCTTTAAGGCATATTGACTTAGGAAACCTGTGTATGACTCCTACGGTTACCCGTTACGCCTTTTGCGCGCACGGATCGGTTTATGTAATTAGTTTACATAAACTAGCCGAAACGGGTCAAACCTTATTGTTTTGACCTCAAAATCCGGAGTGTGGTTATATTACCCATATAAAACAAGTCTTTAAACTTTTTGGGTCCAAACCACATTCCATTCCTGGTTTTCGCCTTTCACGCGACTAAACCGTATATATCCTTTGAAATTGACCGGTCTAAGCTAAGGCTAAATTAAAGACCCGTTAGGATTCTAATAGGTTGTTTAAACCTTCGTTCTAGAATAGGAGACCAGTAAAAGAAACTTGCATTTGTTTATTAAGGATATTACTTGCTCAGGTAAATACTTTTAACTTATTTTCCGTTATACGGGCTTGGGTTACGGTATTTAAAATACCGCTTGGTCGGGCAATTGACCCCAACTCATTAGTAGTCGGGTGATTTCAATGTGACCCGTTTAAAAATTGGTTTTGTTGGCTTTACGCCTTTGGGAGCTTAATGACCATGTCCCGGATATCCTTGGCATCATTTTAAGAAATGGCCACGACCCCGACACGCGGGTGTAGGCGTACACCCGGCAATGTGTCTATATTAATTAAAGGTATAACCGTTGGTTTTCCCGCCACGGCTTTATGCTTTGTGGCGTGTCTATTAACCTTAAACTCGGCACGATCCGGCTGACCGAACGCATAGTGAACATGTAATTCTTTTACAAGATTTAATTATAAATTATCCCAAGTTATAAAGAGTTTGTGCCATGTGCATTCAAATGAATTTTATTAAACATTTTACAAAAGTGTCGGTTGAATGTATTTACTAGTGTAAACTAACGTATTTTCCCCAAAAAGATTAATGCAGGTTCTACACGTAATAGGCTGGCCACTCCTTAGCATCGTTAGAGTCTCGCAAGCTTGGGATGCCAATATGTGTTGAACAATTATTTTTCTATCTTATTTTGATCCCCTATGGATTATATTTCGACGATTGTGATACTTGGATATTACATTCAATAGCTGAAATATATTTATCTTTATGCTTCCGCTGTGCATTTATATATTGTGTGGTTTGACTATATTGTTGCCAACTACATCACGGTAATCCCCCACTGGGCCCACCGGTGATACACGTGGAAATCGGGGTGTGACAGGATGGTATCAGAGCCAACGTTGAGTGAATTAAACACTATCCTTATATGTTTAATCTCAATGACACAATTGCACATACTTGAGTTTAGACAAGAGCATAGGACAAATTCGAATTGTTATTCCAGTTTGTCTTTTATCGTTTATTGTGATTTAAAGATTTGTTAAGCAGGAAATATGCCACCAGCAATTAGAAGAGGAGGAAGAGGCAAAGGGCCGATCACTACTCATAATGATCACGAGGTCGGACCTTCGAACATGCGAGCTCCTTCCAGCACGAGGAGCGAAGAACCTCAGAGACGTAGAAGAAACCTCTTTGAGCCAGTAAGACGGTATACCTCACACAGTTCGACACCTTCATACCGTCACTCTTTTGGACCAAATTCGGAGAACGATCCCAGTAACCCTCAACCTTCGTTTATACCTCTCCAGCGATCTGCTTCGCACCGTTCCTATGGTGACCCTACTCCTTTCTTCCAAGGCCAGTTCAACCCGGCTGATTATGTCCAAGAACCAATAGGTTATAACCCTTTAGGACCAGAGGATCGCTTTTTCGAAGACAACGCGATGGATATGGACGAGGATACATATCCCGTCGAGCCTGCAAGGGGTACTCCCAATCACCCTATCGAGATCTCTGATGGGTCATCCTTCCATGGAACGCCCTATCAAGGTCCCGACAGTTTTCAGGCAAGGTTTAACCAGTGCGAGTGGTACTTTACACCCTCTCACCATTCTTCACCTCACCAGCAGCAGCAGGAGGATCCCTCCGAGGATTCGCGTTTCGTGGCAGTTACGCCACCGCCTCCACCGCCACCAGTTCAACCAGCACCTCCTGATCCGCCAAGGCGTAGGAGATCAGGCGCGCGGATATCTACCCGAGGAGGGGAATTCCACTTTAACACCCCTCGCCACTCGAGTGCAAGTAACTTTCCGCCAGTGCCTGAAGAACCACAGTTAGGTGAACCTTCGAGTCACCCTGCGGAGGTGAATTCTGCACCAGTTGCACCACCTCCGCCACCTTTCGGCTATGACAATCCGATACCAGCGTACGCCAGTTCCACCGCGTACAACCCATTTGAGCAGCCGACTCACACGCACTACAACTATAATTATGATGCCGACCCATACGTGGTAGCGGCCAATTACAACGCCCTCCATCCCGACAGACCTTATGGGGATCCTTGGGGATTAGGATACGTAGCTCATGGGTATCCAACACCTCCTAGACCTCCGGTTCAACAACCGTCGCAGCAGCCGCGTTTTTCTCCACCGGAGCAAAAAGAAATCCTCCATCGTCTAAACCGAGTGGAACGAGACTTTGAGCAAGAACGCAAGAACAATCGTGGATTCCTTAAAGGCCTAGCAAACCTATTAAAGGGGAAGAAGAAGCGAGATCATTAGTCTTTATATGTTCTAATGTAATTTCTATTTTAAATCAAGTCCCTGTGTGGACATTTATTATGTTTAGTCCCTGCGTGGACAATTGCCTTTTCAGTCCCTGCGTGGGCTTATCTTTTTGTCCCTGTGCGGACATCTATCCTTGTATTTGGTCCCTGCGTGGACTTGTTTTCTGTAAACCTCTGCGTAGGTATTTGTCTATTAAAAAGTCCCATTTAAGGCAGTGTGTAAGCATTATTATGATTAAAGGAATGTTAAGTTTATAAATTTCATTTTTTTTCATTTTAATACATTATTAAATGAAATAAATCCAAAAATCATTTCCTTTTAAATTAATCTGCCTAAATAAAGAATCTTAATGGTGAAACCTAGCCTGGTGTCATTATAAGACCCGGCCAATATGGTAAGATCCGATTAAAAGATTCAGATTCCTGTTAACCTCTGTAAACATGTTAACGTTCTTGGCAGATGTGATTCGTTAAAAATCGCACGCGTCATTAGTAATGAAATGCCTACGGGCCATACTTATTGTCATATAAGACAAAAGGCAGTTGTAGTCTATGACTCCCTGTCAGAAAAGGTAAAGAACTATAGTTCAAACCTTCATGCCTTGATTCTCTGAAATCCCAGCTTATATTATAAAAGCGTCCTTGTGACTAGGCTTTTGTGCCACTAAAAATATTATTCGTAAATAGGATAAGTCATATTCAAATCCTGAATAAAAGTGAGTAACAAATTAACCAAATATGGTCTATGTTTACCATGGTTAATGAATTGCCATAAAAGACAATTCCATAATAAACTCCTAAATAAAATTTTGTCATGTTCCATGTAGCAGATCAAGATCTCGATGGCTGACCCAAGTGGAGTTAATAGTCAATCAAAGGAGGATGACAATGATAACGCCCAAATTCATATAACGGGCACTGAATTGAAAGCTCTAGTAGACGGCGCTGTTAAGGCAGCCTTAGATCGGCAGTACGAAGAGTACACCGAGTCTCGAAGCAGAACCCTATCTACACCACACTCAAAGCCAAGAACCCATTCTAAATCTCACAGCAAACCACCCTCGACTCCGTCTAAGCCTAAGAAGGATGACGATAGGCACTCGTCCAATGAGAATAGCGTCCACCCTAAGAAGAAAGTGGTCGATGACACATCTCGCGCCAAGGGTTGCACGTATAAGTACTTTGTCTCCTGCAAGCCTAGAGATTTTACTGGGGAGAAGGGCGCGGTGGATTGCATGACCTGGTTAGACGAAATGGACACTGTGGTAGACATCAGTGGTTGTGCTGAGAGGGACGTGGTGAAGTTTGTATCACAGTCGTTCAAGGGTGAAGCCCTAGCGTGGTGGAGATCTTTGGTTCAAGCCTCTGGGAAGGCTGTTTTGTATAGCATGACATGGGAGGAATTTATTGCTCTCATCAAAGAAAACTACTGCCCTCAGCACGAGGTTGAGAAGATAGAGTCTGACTTCTTATCGTTGGTCATGAAGAACCTGGATTGCCAGGCTTATCTCACGACTTTCAACACTCTGTCGAGATTGGTTCCGTACCTTGTTACACTGGAACCCAAACGGATCGCGCGTTTCATTGGGGGTTTGGCCCCGGAGATAAAAGCTAGCGTAAAGGCTTCTAGGCCTGCTACCTTCAGATCCGTGGCAGATATATCTCTGTCTCTCACGCTGGATGCAGTGAGGCAGAGATCGTTGAGAAACGCTGATAATGAGAAGACGAAATGTGAAGAAGATGATTCACGAAGATCCAACAAGAAGCACCGGGGAAATCGTGACCACAAGAGGGGGTCAGAGAACAAGAAGAATGACCGACAGTCGGGCGATAAGCCCTTGTGCAAGGTTTGTCAAAAGCACCATTTCGGAAGGTGCAGATTTGAAAAGAAATCCCAGCCGAAGGCCTGTGGGATATGCAAGTCCTCTGAGCATAGGACTCTTGAGTGCAAGAAACTCAAGGATGCAACTTGCTGCAGTTGCAACGAGAAAGGGCACATCAAGACTAATTGCCCGAAGATAGTGAAGAAGGCTGAAGATGGGGAAAAGACCAATGCGAGGGTCTTTCAGATGGATGTTAAAAAGGCTATCCAGAACGACAACGTTATAACCGGTACATTCCTTATTAATGATGTATTCACAAGAGTGTTATTTGATTCTGGAGCAGATAAATCCTTCGTGGATGATAAGTTCTGCGAGTTGTTAAAATTACCTGTTAAAGCCTTGAATGTGAAATATGAAGTAGAACTAGCTGATGGGACTATGGGAACAGTTTCAACTGTTTTAGATGGATGTGTTATATCCATTAGGAATCACTCATTTCCTTTATCCCTATTACCCTTTAAACTAGCTGGTTTCGACGTAGTATTGGGTATGGATTGGTTATCGCATAACCAAGCCCAAATCGTGTGCAACCAGAAACAAGTGGTAATCAAGACTTCGTCTGGAGAACCACTTACCATCCAAGGAGATACTCGACATGGATTGCCTGCGCAAGTAACTATGCTAAAGGCATCCAGGTGTTTGAAGAAAGGATGTGTCATTTATATGGCACATGTGACTATTGGGGAGGAGAAACCCAAGATTGAAGACATCCCAGTCATCTCTGACTATCCTGAAGTTTTTCCAGAAGAACTGCCTGGTTTGCCACCAGACAGGCAAGTGGAATTCAGTATCGACATCATTCCAGGGGCAGCGCCCATCGCAAGAGCGCCCTATAGATTGGCACCCACGGAAATGAAAGAATTGAGGACACAGCTAGATGATCTGCTAGCCAAAGGTTTTGTTAGACCAAGTTCATCTCCTTGGGGAGCACCAATCCTGTTCGTCAAGAAGAAAGATGGTTCGATGCGTCTATGCATCGATTACCGTGAGCTGAATAAAGTTACGATCAAGAAAAGGTATCCTCTGCCCAGGATCGAGGATTTGTTCGATCAATTGCAAGGAGCGAGCTATTTTTCCAAGATTGACCTACGGTCAGGCTACCATCAATTGAAGGTCAAGGACGAAGATGTGCACAAAACTGCATCTAGGACTCGTTATGGTCATTTCGAGTTCCTAGTGATGCCTTTTGGGCTCACCAATGCACCTGCCGCATTCATGGATCTCATGAATCGCGTTTGTAAGCCCTATTTGGATAAATTTGTCATTGTCTTCATTGATGACATCCTCATCTATTCAAAAAGTCAAGCTGACCACGAGAAACATCTTCGATGTATTCTCAAACTGCTTCATCAAGAAAAGCTTTATGCCAAATTCTCGAAATGTGAATTTTGGCTGCGAGAAGTCCAGTTCCTTGGACATGTAGTCAGCGAGCGTGGTATCCAGGTGGATCCCGCCAAAGTTGAAGCCGTCATGAACTGGCAGGAGCCGAAGACACCTACGGAGATTCGTAGTTTCCTAGGTCTAGCAGGATACTAAAGACGCTTCATCGAAAACTTCTCAAGAATTGCTGCACCCCTAACTTCTTTAACTAGGAAGAGTATAAAGTTTAATTGGGGCCCTAAGCAGCAAGAAGCTTTTGGTATCCTCAAACAAAAGCTGAGAAATGCTCCAGTGTTGACATTGCCGGAAGGAATGGAAGAATTTGTCGTATATTGTGATGCATCGCACACCGGTATGGGTTGTGTGCTTATGCAGAGGGGCAAGGTGATTGCCTATGCTTCGCGACAATTGAAAGTGCATGAAAAGAACTACACCACCCATGACTTGGAGTTGGGTGCCGTTGTATTTGCACTAAAGCTTTGGAGGCATTACTTTATGGCATTAAATTTGTGATCTATTCTGATCACAAAAGCCTTCAGCATCTGTTCAATCAGAAGGATCTGAATATGAGGCAGCGACGTTGGATGGAAACTCTGAACGACTATGACTGTGAAATAAGATACCATCCAGGCAAGGCCAACATAGTCACAGATGCCTTGAGCAGGAAAGAAAGAGTGAAACCAATAAGGATCAATGCCAAGAGCATTGAAATCAAGAACAGTCTGAATGAACGATTGTTAGCTACACAGAAAGAAGCTATGTTGGAAGCTAACTATCCAAACGAAAAGCTAGGGGTAACTGAAGAGCAGTTATCTTATGGCAAAGACGGAATTCTGAGATTGAATGGAAGGATATGGGTTCCTGTTTATGGAGGTCTTCGTGACGTTATCCTTCAGGAAGCCCACAGTTCCCGATATTCCGTTCATCCTGGAGCTGATAAAATGTACCAGGACTTGAAGGCAAATTTCTGGTGGATAGGCTTGAAGAAGTCTATAGACACCTATGTAGCAAAGTGTTTGACTTGTGCGCAAGTAAAAGCAGAACATCAAAATCCGTCAGGCTTGCTACAACAGCCTGAACTTCCCGACTGGAAATGGGAAATGGTGACGATGGATTTCATCACCAAGTTACCAAAGACAAAGAAGGGAAACGATACAATATGGGTAATAGTTGATAGACTGACTAAGTCAGCACATTTCCTACCCATAAAGGAGACTCATAGCTCCGATATATTAGCCCAGTTGTTTGTAGACAAGATTGTAGCCCTTCATGGCGTGCCTGTGTCTATTATCTCTGATAGAGATACCAGGTACACGTCACACTTTTGGAAAAGCTTCCAACAATCCTTGGGCACACGTTTGAACTTCAGTACGGCTTACCACCCACAGACGGATGGACAGAGTGAGCGTACGATCCAAACGTTGGAAGATATGCTTCGTGCATGTGCAATCGACTTAGGTGGCAGTTGGGATAACCATCTACCCTTAGTCGAGTTCTCCTATAACAACAGCTACCATACGAGCATTAAGGCTGCACCTTTTAAAGCTCTATATGGTAGAAAGTGTAGAACGCCCGTTTGTTGGGCAGAAGTTGGAGATGTCCAGATGACAGGACCTGATATAATATTTGAAACAACGGACAAGATTGTCCAAATTCGCGATCGATTGAAAGCTGCCCGAGACAGGCAGAAGAGCTACGCAGATCTGAAGCGTAAGCCTTTCAATTTCGAAGTAGGCGACAAAGTATTACTTAAGGTATCACCCTGGAAGGGGGTGGTGCGATTCGGTAAGAAAGGCAAGCTAAGCCCGAGATATATTGGACCCTTCGAGGTAATCGAACGTGTCGGATCGGTTGCCTACAAATTAAACTTACCAGAAGAGCTCAGTGGTATCCACAATGTGTTCCACATCTGTAACCTGAAGAAGTGTTTCGCTGACGAATCACTGGTTATACCACACACAGATGTACACATCGACGAGAGCTTAAAATTCGTTGAGAAACCCGTGTCGATCGAGGATCGACAGGTTAAGAAACTTCGCAGGAAGTATATACCGATTGTGAAGGTGAAATGGGATGCCCGTGGAGGTCCCGAATACACGTGGGAGGTAGAGTCCACGATGAAAGAAAAGTACCCTCATTTATTTCAATAAATCTCTAGGTCGAGATTTCTTTTAAGGGGGTGAGGATGTAACACCTCGAAATTTTGCGTCCAATAATGTATTGACACGTGTCATAAGTTTACACGTGGTATTAAATACTAAATAAAGGACTAAAGTTGACAAACATTGAAAGTATGTAAATTCGAGGGTTAAAAATGTCAACGATGGATAAATATACTGTACAGTAGCCCTAAATGATGCTCGTACCTTCAAACGAATGAATCATGGATCGTACGGAACGAATTGTGGAAGAAAGTGAGAAATTACAAACTACAGGGGCCAAATGTGTCAACATGTTTAAGTTATACCTCTGAGTGACCTTTGGGCATACCCGAGGCTTTGTAATGGTAATTTATACTCACTAGAATGCGCGACTTAAATTTCGCGTAGTTCCGTTTTAAAACGAGAAAGTTATGATCAAATTCGTTAAAAAGGGTTAGAAGCGTCAGACATTGAAAGTTATGACTTTTCGGGTAATAATAAATTAACCAAGGGTTAATATGTTGGGTAAAAGTTTCGAGGCCCTTATACGCAAATAATCGAGGCCCAAATCGCAAAGTTACCCCTTCGAAACCGAAAGGCCAGGGCAATAATGGCAAAAGATTTGAAAATCTTGGAAATCAAGTCTCAAGCGGGCCGCGTTAAAGATTCAAGTGATCTTACGCGGGCCGCGAGCCATGTGTAGATACGGTTCCTGACATAAGGATTCAGGCGACCCGCGTAAAGATTGCATGATCTCTTACGCGGGTCGCGTCAAGGCCCCAGTTGCAGAATACGGGGACAGGAGCACTGTTTGCTGTTTTAACCGACTTAGAACGCAATTATGGCAGCATGGGCGCCCCCTAAACGACCCCTAGCACTCAGGGACAGTTGTTGAACATCCATGAACAATTATAGACCTAGTTGTAATGATCCTAAGCTCCAAATGTCACTATAAAAGGCCACCTTGTGACCACAAGTTCTTCACACCTCAATCTGCTTTCTTGATCACATCTGGAGCTCAAGAACACTCTTCTATCATCTCTGGTCGTGTACCAAGCTTCTGAAAGTGTGCCTAACCCTTTGTGGTTTAGTTTTTACATAGTTATAGCTTGAAAGTCAATGCGTCGTAATTAAGGATTGACTTTACGATAAATCACAAATGGTCCAGTGGTTTGTCGAATCAAAGGTAGTTATATGTTGGTAATCATGTGGGCTTTAAACCCCTAAAAGGGCACCCTCTGATTCCCAATCTAACTAGTCCGAATGTCGAGTCAAACTTGCTTAGAAAAAGTCAACAGAATGCTATTTTGCGATTTTATGCATAATCAGTAATGTAGATAGCGTGTAACCTGTTTTAACACCCATATAACATGATAATAAGTATATTAACTAGTCTAAGGTTGTTTGATCCGACCATTTACTGTTTAGACCCTGTTCAGAACCGAAAGTCGCAAAACTTTGACTTTTGCTTTGACTTCAGTTCTGACCCGTTATTGTATGAGTTAGATATGCCTTAGGACTCTCTTAGGACCAGGTTACATGATGGTATAACCCTCTGTGACCGGTTCGTGGTTTGTCCGAGTCTTTAGCACATTTCCGTTAAAAGTTTAAAAGTTGACCGTAACGCCCTTTTAACTTTAAAACGAGAATTTTGGACACGTGAAAGGACAATAACCTTAGTTACTGATTTCTAAGCATGTCCCTAAAATTTCACGTAATCCGAGGTCTAGAATAGGAGTTATGCTAAATAGCGCAATTACGGAAACTTTAATAATTAAACGGCGCATTTAGCGTAAAGCCTATCTAAACCCAAATTTCGACACCAAACCTTTTACACGCTGATGTAAAATAATATTTTAGGATTTTTAAAGATTTTTAATTATTTTTAACCTGCTCATAACCTGCGGTTATGGCATCGGTTCGGTAAATACCGAATATACCCTTTTCGGACATAACTTGAGTTCTACATGGTATTTTGGCCCGATTCCAGTTGCTACTGATTTTAAATAACAAATAGAGTATATTGGACTTTATAAACTATTTGGAAAACTCAGATTTCCTGTAGAACTCAGAAACCTCTTTTATAATCTTTAAAAATGACCAAAATACCCCTACGGGGCATATAATGGATTTAAACTCGTTACGGGCATTATGGAAGGTATCCTACTGATACCACAACCTATTTAAGTCATATTGACTTAGGAAACCTGTGTATGACTCCTACGGTTACCCGTTACGCCTTTTGCGCGCACGGTTCGGCTTATGTAACTAGTTTACATAAACTAGCCGAAACGGGTCAAACCTTATTGTTTTGACCTCAAAATCCAGAGTGTGGTTATATTACCCATATAAACAAGTCTTCAAACTTGTTGGGTCCAAACCACATTCCATTCCCGGTTTTCGCCTTTCACGCGACTAAACCGTATATATCCTTTGAAATTGACCGGTCTAAGCTAAGGCTAAATTAAAGACCCGTTTAGGATTCTAATAGGTTGTTTAAACCTTCGTTCCAGAATAGGAGACCAGTAAAAGAAACTTACATTTGTTTATTAAGGATATTACTTGCTCAGGTAAATACTTTTAACTTATTTTCCGTTATACGGGCTCGGGTTACGGTATTTAAAATACCGCTTGGTCGGGCAATTAACCCCAACTCATTAGTAGTCGGGTGATTTCAATGTGACCCGTTTAAAAAGTGGTTTTGTTGGCTTTACGCCTTTGGGAGCTTAATGACCATGTCCCGGATATCCTTGGCATCATTTTAAGAAATGGCCACGACCCCGACACGCGGGTGTAGGCGTACACCCGGCAATGTGTCTATATTAATTAAAGGTATAACCGTTGGTTTTCCCGCCACGGCTTTATGCTTTGTGGCGTGTCTATTAACCTTAAACCCGGCACGATCCGGGCGACCGAACGCATAGTGAACATGTAATTCTTTTACTAGATTTAATTATAAATTATCCCAAGTTATAAAGAGTTTGTGCCATGTGCATTCAAATCAATTTTATTAAACATTTTACAAGATTGTCGGTTGAATGTATTTACCAGTGTAAACTGGCGTATTTTCCCCAAAAAGATTAATGCAGGTTCTACACGTAATAGGCTGGCCACTCCTTAGCATCTTTAGAGTCTCGCAAGCTTGGGATGCCAATATCTGTTGAACAATTATTTTTCTATTTATTTTGATCCCCTGTGGATTATATTTCGACGATTGTGATACTTGGATATTACATTCATGTTGAAATATATTTATCTTTATGCTTCCGCTGTGCATTTATATATTGTGTGGTTTGACTATATTGTTGCCAACTACGTCACGGTAATCCCCCACCGGGCCCACCGGTGAACACGTGGAAATCGGGGTGTGACAGGTTGGTATCAGAGCCAACGTTGAGTGAATTAAACACTATCCTTATGTGTTTAATCTCAATGACACAATTGCACATACTTGAGTCTAGACAAGAACATAGGACAAATTCGAATTGTTATTCCAGTTTGTCTTTTATTGTTTATTGTGATTTAAAGATTTGTTAAGCAGGAAATATGCCACCAGCAATTAGAAGAGGAGGAAGAGGCAAAGGGCCGATCACTACTCATAATGATCACGAGGCCGGACCTTCAACATGCGAGCTCCTTCCAGCACGAGGAGAAGAACCTCAGAGACGTAAGAAGAACCTCTTTTGAGCCAGTAAGACGGTATTACCTCACACAGTTCGACACCTTCATACCGTCACTCTTTTGGACCAATTCGGGAGAACGATCCCAGTAACCCTCAACCTTCGTTTATACCTCTCCAGCGATCTGCTTCGCACCGTTCCTATGGTGACCCTACTCCTTTCTTCCAAGGCCAGTTCAACCCGGCTGATTATGTCCAAGAACCAATAGGTTATAACCCTTTAGGACCAGAGGATCGCTTTTTCGAAGACAACGCGATGGATATGGACGAGGATACATATCCCGTCGAGCCTGCAAGGGGTACTCCCAATCACCCTATCGAGATCTCTGATGGGTCATCCTTCCATGGAACGCCCTATCAAGGTCCCGACAGTTTTCAGGCAAGGTTTAACCAGTGCGAGTGGTACTTTACACCCTCTCACCATTCTTCACCTCACCAGCAGCAGCAGGAGGATCCCTCCGAGGATTCGCGTTTCGTGGCAGTTACGCCACCGCCTCCACCGCCACCAGTTCAACCAGCACCTCCTGATCCGCCAAGGCGTAGGAGATCAGGCGCGCGGATATCTACCCGAGGAGGGGAATTCCACTTTAACACCCCTCGCCACTCGAGTGCAAGTAACTTTCCGCCAGTGCCTGAAGAACCACAGTTAGGTGAACCTTCGAGTCACCCTGCGGAGGTGAATTCTGCACCAGTTGCACCACCTCCGCCACCTTTCGGCTATGACAATCCGATACCAGCGTACGCCAGTTCCACCGCGTACAACCCATTTGAGCAGCCGACTCACACGCACTACAACTATAATTATGATGCCGACCCATACGTGGTAGCGGCCAATTACAACGCCCTCCATCCCGACAGACCTTATGGGGATCCTTGGGGATTAGGATACGTAGCTCATGGGTATCCAACACCTCCTAGACCTCCGGTTCAACAACCGTCGCAGCAGCCGCGTTTTTCTCCACCGGAGCAAAAAGAAATCCTCCATCGTCTAAACCGAGTGGAACGAGACTTTGAGCAAGAACGCAAGAACAATCGTGGATTCCTTAAAGGCCTAGCAAACCTATTAAAGGGGAAGAAGAAGCGAGATCATTAGTCTTTATATGTTCTAATGTAATTTCTATTTTAAATCAAGTCCCTGTGTGGACATTTATTATGTTTAGTCCCTGCGTGGACAATTGCCTTTTCAGTCCCTGCGTGGGCTTATCTTTTTGTCCCTGTGCGGACATCTATCCTTGTATTTGGTCCCTGCGTGGACTTGTTTTCTGTAAACCTCTGCGTAGGTATTTGTCTATTAAAAAGTCCCATTTAAGGCAGTGTGTAAGCATTATTATGATTAAAGGAATGTTAAGTTTATAAATTTCATTTTTTTTCATTTTAATACATTATTAAATGAAATAAATCCAAAAATCATTTCCTTTTAAATTAATCTGCCTAAATAAAGAATCTTAATGGTGAAACCTAGCCTGGTGTCATTATAAGACCCGGCCAATATGGTAAGATCCGATTAAAAGATTCAGATTCCTGTTAACCTCTGTAAACATGTTAACGTTCTTGGCAGATGTGATTCGTTAAAAATCGCACGCGTCATTAGTAATGAAATGCCTACGGGCCATACTTATTGTCATATAAGACAAAAGGCAGTTGTAGTCTATGACTCCCTGTCAGAAAAGGTAAAGAACTATAGTTCAAACCTTCATGCCTTGATTCTCTGAAATCCCAGCTTATATTATAAAAGCGTCCTTGTGACTAGGCTTTTGTGCCACTAAAAATATTATTCGTAAATAGGATAAGTCATATTCAAATCCTGAATAAAAGTGAGTAACAAATTAACCAAATATGGTCTATGTTTACCATGGTTAATGAATTGCCATAAAAGACAATTCCATAATAAACTCCTAAATAAAATTTTGTCATGTTCCATGTAGCAGATCAAGATCTCGATGGCTGACCCAAGTGGAGTTAATAGTCAATCAAAGGAGGATGACAATGATAACGCCCAAATTCATATAACGGGCACTGAATTGAAAGCTCTAGTAGACGGCGCTGTTAAGGCAGCCTTAGATCGGCAGTACGAAGAGTACACCGAGTCTCGAAGCAGAACCCTATCTACACCACACTCAAAGCCAAGAACCCATTCTAAATCTCACAGCAAACCACCCTCGACTCCGTCTAAGCCTAAGAAGGATGACGATAGGCACTCGTCCAATGAGAATAGCGTCCACCCTAAGAAGAAAGTGGTCGATGACACATCTCGCGCCAAGGGTTGCACGTATAAGTACTTTGTCTCCTGCAAGCCTAGAGATTTTACTGGGGAGAAGGGCGCGGTGGATTGCATGACCTGGTTAGACGAAATGGACACTGTGGTAGACATCAGTGGTTGTGCTGAGAGGGACGTGGTGAAGTTTGTATCACAGTCGTTCAAGGGTGAAGCCCTAGCGTGGTGGAGATCTTTGGTTCAAGCCTCTGGGAAGGCTGTTTTGTATAGCATGACATGGGAGGAATTTATTGCTCTCATCAAAGAAAACTACTGCCCTCAGCACGAGGTTGAGAAGATAGAGTCTGACTTCTTATCGTTGGTCATGAAGAACCTGGATTGCCAGGCTTATCTCACGACTTTCAACACTCTGTCGAGATTGGTTCCGTACCTTGTTACACTGGAACCCAAACGGATCGCGCGTTTCATTGGGGGTTTGGCCCCGGAGATAAAAGCTAGCGTAAAGGCTTCTAGGCCTGCTACCTTCAGATCCGTGGCAGATATATCTCTGTCTCTCACGCTGGATGCAGTGAGGCAGAGATCGTTGAGAAACGCTGATAATGAGAAGACGAAATGTGAAGAAGATGATTCACGAAGATCCAACAAGAAGCACCGGGGAAATCGTGACCACAAGAGGGGGTCAGAGAACAAGAAGAATGACCGACAGTCGGGCGATAAGCCCTTGTGCAAGGTTTGTCAAAAGCACCATTTCGGAAGGTGCAGATTTGAAAAGAAATCCCAGCCGAAGGCCTGTGGGATATGCAAGTCCTCTGAGCATAGGACTCTTGAGTGCAAGAAACTCAAGGATGCAACTTGCTGCAGTTGCAACGAGAAAGGGCACATCAAGACTAATTGCCCGAAGATAGTGAAGAAGGCTGAAGATGGGGAAAAGACCAATGCGAGGGTCTTTCAGATGGATGTTAAAAAGGCTATCCAGAACGACAACGTTATAACCGGTACATTCCTTATTAATGATGTATTCACAAGAGTGTTATTTGATTCTGGAGCAGATAAATCCTTCGTGGATGATAAGTTCTGCGAGTTGTTAAAATTACCTGTTAAAGCCTTGAATGTGAAATATGAAGTAGAACTAGCTGATGGGACTATGGGAACAGTTTCAACTGTTTTAGATGGATGTGTTATATCCATTAGGAATCACTCATTTCCTTTATCCCTATTACCCTTTAAACTAGCTGGTTTCGACGTAGTATTGGGTATGGATTGGTTATCGCATAACCAAGCCCAAATCGTGTGCAACCAGAAACAAGTGGTAATCAAGACTTCGTCTGGAGAACCACTTACCATCCAAGGAGATACTCGACATGGATTGCCTGCGCAAGTAACTATGCTAAAGGCATCCAGGTGTTTGAAGAAAGGATGTGTCATTTATATGGCACATGTGACTATTGGGGAGGAGAAACCCAAGATTGAAGACATCCCAGTCATCTCTGACTATCCTGAAGTTTTTCCAGAAGAACTGCCTGGTTTGCCACCAGACAGGCAAGTGGAATTCAGTATCGACATCATTCCAGGGGCAGCGCCCATCGCAAGAGCGCCCTATAGATTGGCACCCACGGAAATGAAAGAATTGAGGACACAGCTAGATGATCTGCTAGCCAAAGGTTTTGTTAGACCAAGTTCATCTCCTTGGGGAGCACCAATCCTGTTCGTCAAGAAGAAAGATGGTTCGATGCGTCTATGCATCGATTACCGTGAGCTGAATAAAGTTACGATCAAGAAAAGGTATCCTCTGCCCAGGATCGAGGATTTGTTCGATCAATTGCAAGGAGCGAGCTATTTTTCCAAGATTGACCTACGGTCAGGCTACCATCAATTGAAGGTCAAGGACGAAGATGTGCACAAAACTGCATCTAGGACTCGTTATGGTCATTTCGAGTTCCTAGTGATGCCTTTTGGGCTCACCAATGCACCTGCCGCATTCATGGATCTCATGAATCGCGTTTGTAAGCCCTATTTGGATAAATTTGTCATTGTCTTCATTGATGACATCCTCATCTATTCAAAAAGTCAAGCTGACCACGAGAAACATCTTCGATGTATTCTCAAACTGCTTCATCAAGAAAAGCTTTATGCCAAATTCTCGAAATGTGAATTTTGGCTGCGAGAAGTCCAGTTCCTTGGACATGTAGTCAGCGAGCGTGGTATCCAGGTGGATCCCGCCAAAGTTGAAGCCGTCATGAACTGGCAGGAGCCGAAGACACCTACGGAGATTCGTAGTTTCCTAGGTCTAGCAGGATACTAAAGACGCTTCATCGAAAACTTCTCAAGAATTGCTGCACCCCTAACTTCTTTAACTAGGAAGAGTATAAAGTTTAATTGGGGCCCTAAGCAGCAAGAAGCTTTTGGTATCCTCAAACAAAAGCTGAGAAATGCTCCAGTGTTGACATTGCCGGAAGGAATGGAAGAATTTGTCGTATATTGTGATGCATCGCACACCGGTATGGGTTGTGTGCTTATGCAGAGGGGCAAGGTGATTGCCTATGCTTCGCGACAATTGAAAGTGCATGAAAAGAACTACACCACCCATGACTTGGAGTTGGGTGCCGTTGTATTTGCACTAAAGCTTTGGAGGCATTACTTTATGGCATTAAATTTGTGATCTATTCTGATCACAAAAGCCTTCAGCATCTGTTCAATCAGAAGGATCTGAATATGAGGCAGCGACGTTGGATGGAAACTCTGAACGACTATGACTGTGAAATAAGATACCATCCAGGCAAGGCCAACATAGTCACAGATGCCTTGAGCAGGAAAGAAAGAGTGAAACCAATAAGGATCAATGCCAAGAGCATTGAAATCAAGAACAGTCTGAATGAACGATTGTTAGCTACACAGAAAGAAGCTATGTTGGAAGCTAACTATCCAAACGAAAAGCTAGGGGTAACTGAAGAGCAGTTATCTTATGGCAAAGACGGAATTCTGAGATTGAATGGAAGGATATGGGTTCCTGTTTATGGAGGTCTTCGTGACGTTATCCTTCAGGAAGCCCACAGTTCCCGATATTCCGTTCATCCTGGAGCTGATAAAATGTACCAGGACTTGAAGGCAAATTTCTGGTGGATAGGCTTGAAGAAGTCTATAGACACCTATGTAGCAAAGTGTTTGACTTGTGCGCAAGTAAAAGCAGAACATCAAAATCCGTCAGGCTTGCTACAACAGCCTGAACTTCCCGACTGGAAATGGGAAATGGTGACGATGGATTTCATCACCAAGTTACCAAAGACAAAGAAGGGAAACGATACAATATGGGTAATAGTTGATAGACTGACTAAGTCAGCACATTTCCTACCCATAAAGGAGACTCATAGCTCCGATATATTAGCCCAGTTGTTTGTAGACAAGATTGTAGCCCTTCATGGCGTGCCTGTGTCTATTATCTCTGATAGAGATACCAGGTACACGTCACACTTTTGGAAAAGCTTCCAACAATCCTTGGGCACACGTTTGAACTTCAGTACGGCTTACCACCCACAGACGGATGGACAGAGTGAGCGTACGATCCAAACGTTGGAAGATATGCTTCGTGCATGTGCAATCGACTTAGGTGGCAGTTGGGATAACCATCTACCCTTAGTCGAGTTCTCCTATAACAACAGCTACCATACGAGCATTAAGGCTGCACCTTTTAAAGCTCTATATGGTAGAAAGTGTAGAACGCCCGTTTGTTGGGCAGAAGTTGGAGATGTCCAGATGACAGGACCTGATATAATATTTGAAACAACGGACAAGATTGTCCAAATTCGCGATCGATTGAAAGCTGCCCGAGACAGGCAGAAGAGCTACGCAGATCTGAAGCGTAAGCCTTTCAATTTCGAAGTAGGCGACAAAGTATTACTTAAGGTATCACCCTGGAAGGGGGTGGTGCGATTCGGTAAGAAAGGCAAGCTAAGCCCGAGATATATTGGACCCTTCGAGGTAATCGAACGTGTCGGATCGGTTGCCTACAAATTAAACTTACCAGAAGAGCTCAGTGGTATCCACAATGTGTTCCACATCTGTAACCTGAAGAAGTGTTTCGCTGACGAATCACTGGTTATACCACACACAGATGTACACATCGACGAGAGCTTAAAATTCGTTGAGAAACCCGTGTCGATCGAGGATCGACAGGTTAAGAAACTTCGCAGGAAGTATATACCGATTGTGAAGGTGAAATGGGATGCCCGTGGAGGTCCCGAATACACGTGGGAGGTAGAGTCCACGATGAAAGAAAAGTACCCTCATTTATTTCAATAAATCTCTAGGTCGAGATTTCTTTTAAGGGGGTGAGGATGTAACACCTCGAAATTTTGCGTCCAATAATGTATTGACACGTGTCATAAGTTTACACGTGGTATTAAATACTAAATAAAGGACTAAAGTTGACAAACATTGAAAGTATGTAAATTCGAGGGTTAAAAATGTCAACGATGGATAAATATACTGTACAGTAGCCCTAAATGATGCTCGTACCTTCAAACGAATGAATCATGGATCGTACGGAACGAATTGTGGAAGAAAGTGAGAAATTACAAACTACAGGGGCCAAATGTGTCAACATGTTTAAGTTATACCTCTGAGTGACCTTTGGGCATACCCGAGGCTTTGTAATGGTAATTTATACTCACTAGAATGCGCGACTTAAATTTCGCGTAGTTCCGTTTTAAAACGAGAAAGTTATGATCAAATTCGTTAAAAAGGGTTAGAAGCGTCAGACATTGAAAGTTATGACTTTTCGGGTAATAATAAATTAACCAAGGGTTAATATGTTGGGTAAAAGTTTCGAGGCCCTTATACGCAAATAATCGAGGCCCAAATCGCAAAGTTACCCCTTCGAAACCGAAAGGCCAGGGCAATAATGGCAAAAGATTTGAAAATCTTGGAAATCAAGTCTCAAGCGGGCCGCGTTAAAGATTCAAGTGATCTTACGCGGGCCGCGAGCCATGTGTAGATACGGTTCCTGACATAAGGATTCAGGCGACCCGCGTAAAGATTGCATGATCTCTTACGCGGGTCGCGTCAAGGCCCCAGTTGCAGAATACGGGGACAGGAGCACTGTTTGCTGTTTTAACCGACTTAGAACGCAATTATGGCAGCATGGGCGCCCCCTAAACGACCCCTAGCACTCAGGGACAGTTGTTGAACATCCATGAACAATTATAGACCTAGTTGTAATGATCCTAAGCTCCAAATGTCACTATAAAAGGCCACCTTGTGACCACAAGTTCTTCACACCTCAATCTGCTTTCTTGATCACATCTGGAGCTCAAGAACACTCTTCTATCATCTCTGGTCGTGTACCAAGCTTCTGAAAGTGTGCCTAACCCTTTGTGGTTTAGTTTTTACATAGTTATAGCTTGAAAGTCAATGCGTCGTAATTAAGGATTGACTTTACGATAAATCACAAATGGTCCAGTGGTTTGTCGAATCAAAGGTAGTTATATGTTGGTAATCATGTGGGCTTTAAACCCCTAAAAGGGCACCCTCTGATTCCCAATCTAACTAGTCCGAATGTCGAGTCAAACTTGCTTAGAAAAAGTCAACAGAATGCTATTTTGCGATTTTATGCATAATCAGTAATGTAGATAGCGTGTAACCTGTTTTAACACCCATATAACATGATAATAAGTATATTAACTAGTCTAAGGTTGTTTGATCCGACCATTTACTGTTTAGACCCTGTTCAGAACCGAAAGTCGCAAAACTTTGACTTTTGCTTTGACTTCAGTTCTGACCCGTTATTGTATGAGTTAGATATGCCTTAGGACTCTCTTAGGACCAGGTTACATGATGGTATAACCCTCTGTGACCGGTTCGTGGTTTGTCCGAGTCTTTAGCACATTTCCGTTAAAAGTTTAAAAGTTGACCGTAACGCCCTTTTAACTTTAAAACGAGAATTTTGGACACGTGAAAGGACAATAACCTTAGTTACTGATTTCTAAGCATGTCCCTAAAATTTCACGTAATCCGAGGTCTAGAATAGGAGTTATGCTAAATAGCGCAATTACGGAAACTTTAATAATTAAACGGCGCATTTAGCGTAAAGCCTATCTAAACCCAAATTTCGACACCAAACCTTTTACACGCTGATGTAAAATAATATTTTAGGATTTTTAAAGATTTTTAATTATTTTTAACCTGCTCATAACCTGCGGTTATGGCATCGGTTCGGTAAATACCGAATATACCCTTTTCGGACATAACTTGAGTTCTACATGGTATTTTGGCCCGATTCCAGTTGCTACTGATTTTAAATAACAAATAGAGTATATTGGACTTTATAAACTATTTGGAAAACTCAGATTTCCTGTAGAACTCAGAAACCTCTTTTATAATCTTTAAAAATGACCAAAATACCCCTACGGGGCATATAATGGATTTAAACTCGTTACGGGCATTATGGAAGGTATCCTACTGATACCACAACCTATTTAAGTCATATTGACTTAGGAAACCTGTGTATGACTCCTACGGTTACCCGTTACGCCTTTTGCGCGCACGGTTCGGCTTATGTAACTAGTTTACATAAACTAGCCGAAACGGGTCAAACCTTATTGTTTTGACCTCAAAATCCAGAGTGTGGTTATATTACCCATATAAACAAGTCTTCAAACTTGTTGGGTCCAAACCACATTCCATTCCCGGTTTTCGCCTTTCACGCGACTAAACCGTATATATCCTTTGAAATTGACCGGTCTAAGCTAAGGCTAAATTAAAGACCCGTTAGGATTCTAATAGGTTGTTTAAACCTTCGTTCCAGAATAGGAGACCAGTAAAAGAAACTTACATTTGTTTATTAAGGATATTACTTGCTCAGGTAAATACTTTTAACTTATTTTCCGTTATACGGGCTCGGGTTACGGTATTTAAAATACCGCTTGGTCGGGCAATTAACCCCAACTCATTAGTAGTCGGGTGATTTCAATGTGACCCGTTTAAAAAGTGGTTTTGTTGGCTTTACGCCTTTGGGAGCTTAATGACCATGTCCCGGATATCCTTGGCATCATTTTAAGAAATGGCCACGACCCCGACACGCGGGTGTAGGCGTACACCCGGCAATGTGTCTATATTAATTAAAGGTATAACCGTTGGTTTTCCCGCCACGGCTTTATGCTTTGTGGCGTGTCTATTAACCTTAAACCCGGCACGATCCGGGCGACCGAACGCATAGTGAACATGTAATTCTTTTACTAGATTTAATTATAAATTATCCCAAGTTATAAAGAGTTTGTGCCATGTGCATTCAAATCAATTTTATTAAACATTTTACAAGATTGTCGGTTGAATGTATTTACCAGTGTAAACTGGCGTATTTTCCCCAAAAAGATTAATGCAGGTTCTACACGTAATAGGCTGGCCACTCCTTAGCATCTTTAGAGTCTCGCAAGCTTGGGATGCCAATATCTGTTGAACAATTATTTTTCTATCTTATTTTGATCCCCTGTGGATTATATTTCGACGATTGTGATACTTGGATATTACATTCAATAGTTGAAATATATTTATCTTTATGCTTCCGCTGTGCATTTATATATTGTGTGGTTTGACTATATTGTTGCCAACTACGTCACGGTAATCCCCCACCGGGCCCACCGGTGATACACGTGGAAATCGGGGTGTGACACCTGATCAGACCCATTTGAAGCTTAAAGATCGAGTGGAAGCATAACCGATCCAACCCATCAATTCCTTGCTTGTTTATGGTTCGATTCTTTGTTTTTGAACATGTATTCTGATCATTTTTGAAGTTATGAGCTGATGTTAGTTTATGTTTAATGTAGTTTTCGTAATATTAGTTATAAACTTGTTTCTCGAATGAACTTTATGTTGTAATCTTGTTTGTATGAAACTTAAGTACTTTTTCATGTTTGAATCTTCATGATTATATAATGAACGTTTCATTGATGTTGAGTTCCTTATTATGTTTGATTGTCTTGGATAAAGAATCTATGGTTAGTGGGATGGTAACTATTTCTTGATTAATCACTTGTTTGTAAACTTGTTTACACCATGAAACTCGAGAGGGGTATTGGTTGTATCCAAGATATGTCTTATTTTGATTAGGAATACTTTCTTGCACGTAAGGGTTCTAACGAATTATATGGTGTTGATTTCATGTTCTTGCATGCGGTTTATGATCATTGTTTAGTAGTTTTGGTCTGAAATTGCTGACATGGTAGATTTGTATTCAAGACTTGTAAAGGTGAAATATGTTGTTATATAATCTACTTAAATGCTTTTCCTCATGGTTGTATTGTGACCATCGGTATTTCTTTCTTTGATAAGTGAGGTTAGAAAACTCCTAGCGGATGACTAATCTATCTTTAAAGGTTTATATGAATGAATATCAATAGCTCGCTAAAGAATGATTTTAGGTGGTTAACGTGTGTTTATCACGTTAACTTTCCGAAGAATCATCATGTTAGAAAACTCCTAGCGGATGACTAACTGTCTCGAAATTGGAAAATTAATTAAGTGCTTTTGTGACATATCTGATAGATAACATGTTTAGGTTGTTTGTGAAACAAGATATAAGTATATTTACGTTTTAGATGTAATTTAGATAACTTAGTTAAATAACCATTCAACTTTCCTCATATCTGGTAATCTAATGACAAAGATTTAGTACCTTATAACACCCGTGTTCCTTGGATCGATATCTGGCTCTAACCAATACTTTGCTGCATATATGACGGGATACACTTGTCCTTTGTTGTGTGTGTTTTAATGTTAAGGTATAAACCATTTTTATAAATATAAAACACATTTCGTTGCATGTGAACATGCTGTAAATAAATATGTATGTAAACATGTACGTCAGTATTCCAACGACTACGTCGGGCAGAACCACAACAGCCGTTACGGAACCCTGGATTAATCGGCCAGCGTATCTAATACTAACCGGGGTTATGATACTTACAACGAGGCAGAACTTTGTTATTTAGGGGGTATTATGCCCGAGTATAATGTATACTACGTAGAAATTGAGAGAGAAAGTGAAAGACTGAACTATTTGAAAGTAAAACTGATCAACCCTATTTATAGTTGTGATCCGTCCATCTCTCGTGCCACGCGTAGGCCTAGGGGTGGTCTTACGCGGCACGCGACATAGGGTCCATAGGGCCTCGCTTGGTCAGCTCACCGTTGTAGACTCGACGCGTGTTAGACACGTGGCAGCACCGGGCGATGCCTCATGTCCATTCGCTCGTGGCCCGCGTAAGACCAAGGGTAGGTCTTCGCGGCCCGCCACAGCCCTAAAAACTTGGTTTTTAATTAAATTTAATAAAAATAAGGGTATTCAGGCCTGTTTTCGTATTCGGGGTGTATTTTAGGATGTATTGGTATATTTTAAATATTTTTAGGGTGTAGAAAAATTTAGGAGGGTTATTATATCCTCCCCACCTTGTTTTAGAACTTGTCCTCGATGTCTACTGGAATAGATGTGGGTATTTCCTTTGCATTTCTGATTCAAGCTCCCATGTGTATTCTTGTCCTCTTTTGAAATCCCATTTTACTTTGACCAGAACTAATCTCTTGTTCTTGAGGTTCTTAACTTTCCTGTCTTCAATCTGTAGAGGCTTCTTCATTTACCTCTATATCCTTAAGAGGTACTACCAGTGATTCATCAGCTAAGCATTTCTTGAGGTTAGATACATGAAATACATCATGTATTACTGCCATTTCCTCTAGCAGTTGTAGCTGATAGGCTACAGGTCCTATTCTTCTAATAATCTCAAAAGGTCCAACATACCTGGGGCTTAGCTTTCCCCTTTTGATGAATCTTACCACTCCTTTCCAAGGAGAAACTTTCAATAACACTTTGTCTCCTACCTGAAATTCTAGTGGCTTTCGTCGGTTATCTGCATAACTCTTTTGTCGATCACGTGCTGCTTTCAGTCGTTCCTTGACTTGAATGATCTTATCGGTTGTTTCTTGTACTATTTCTGGTCCAAATAGTTGCTTTTCTCCAATTTCTGCCCAACAAACTGGAGTTCGGCACTTTCGTCCATAAAGTGCTTCAAATGGTGCAGCATTGATACTTGTGTGATAACTATTACTGTAAGAAAATTCTATTAATGGCAGATGATCGTCCCAGTTACCTCTGAAATCAATTACACAAGCTCTAAGCATTTCCTCCATTGTCTGAATTGTCCTTTCGCTTTGCCCGTCCGTTTGAGGATGATAAGCGGTGCTTAGATTCAACTTGGTTCCCATTGCCTTTTGGAAACTTGCCCAAAAATGAGAGGTAAAATGGCTATCTCTATCAGAAACAATTGACAACGGAATTCCATGTAATGAAACTATTTCATTTACAAACAGCTTAGCTAATTGTTCCATACTGAAAGTTTCCTTCATTGGTAAGAAATGAGCTGACTTAGTTAGCCTGTCTACAATCACCCAGATTGTATCATTACCTTTTCTTGTTTTGGGTAATTTAGTAACAAAATCCATCGTTATTAATTCCCATTTCCATACTAGCATTTCTAACTGCTGCAATAAAACTGAGGGTTTCCGATGTTCAGCTTTGACTTGTGAACAGGTTAAACACTTAGAAACATAAGCTGCTATATCCCTTTTCATTCCTATCCACCAAAAATTCTTTCTTAGGTCCTGATACATCTTATCATTTCCAGGATGCATCGTATATTTAGACTTATGGGCTTCTTCTAATATACGATGGCGTAGGTTTCCTGATTTAGGTATCCACATTATTTTCTTATGGAATCTCCAAATTCCATCTATTCTTTGTTCTAATTCTTTAATCATTCCTTTTAACTTTTCAGTATCATCCTTGATTACTGATTCTTGTGCTTCTTTAATCTGTTCATTTAAATCTACCTGCAGGTTTAACTTAACAGAACGCACTCTTTTTGGCTTTTCATGATACTTTAGACTTAAAGCATCAGCTACTACATTTGCCTTTTCTGCATGATACTGGATATTCATAATCACTAAGCATCTCCATCCAACGTCTTTGTCTCATATTCAACTCCTTTTGCCCGAAGACATACCTTAAACTCTTATGATCAGTGAAAATGGTAAACTTACTACCGTAAAGGTAATGTCTCCAAATCTTAAGGGCAAAAATTATAGCTCCTAATTCCAAATCATGGGTTGAATAATTCTCTTCATGATTCTTAAGTTGTCTAGAGGCATAGGCTATAACCTTTTGACGTTGCATTAACACACATCCATAACCTAACTTAGAAGCGTCACAATAGACCACAAAGTCATCAGTTCCTTCTGGTAACGCTAGTATGGGTGCGTTGGTTAGTCTTTGCTTAAGAATTCTAAAGGCTTCTTCTTGTTTTGGTCCCCGTTCAAACTTAACAGATTTACAGGTTAACTTAGTTAAGGGAATGGCTATTCTAGAAAAATCTCGAATAAATCTTCTATAATAACTGCCCAATCCTAAGAAACTTCTAACCTCGGTTGGTGACTCAAGGGTTTTCCATTTCGTAATTGCCTCGATCTTGGTGGGATCCACATGAATTCCTTCATGATTAACTAGATGTCTAAGAAACTGTACCTATTCTAACCAAAACTCGCACTTCGAAAATTTTGCATAAAGCTTTTCTTTTCTCAATAAACTTAGAAGTGTGTGCAAATGTTTTGCATGTTCCTCTTTACTCCTAGAGTAAATGAGAATATCATCTATAAAGACAATTATGAATTTATCCAAATATGGCTTACATATTCGGTTCATCATGTCTATAAATGTAGCTGTGGCATTGGTTAAACCAAATGGCATGACGGTAAATTCATAATGGCCATATCTTGTTCTAAAAGTGGTCTTAGGAATGTCCTCTTCCTGTACCTTTAATTGATGATATCCTGATCGTAAATCGTTTAGAGAAAAATCGAGCTTCTTGCAACTGATCGAACAAATCATCGATTCTTAGTAATGGATACCGATTTTTAATCGTGGCCTTATTCAATTCACGGTAGTCAATGCACATACGCATTGATCCGTCTTTCTTTTTAACAAATAAAATCAGTGCTTCCCATGGTGATGAGCTTGGCTGTATGAATAATTTCTCCAACAATTCGTCTAACTGTTTCTTCAGTTCCTGGATTTCTGCGAGTGCCAAACAGTAAGGTGCTTTGGCAATTGGTGTTGTTCCTGGTAGTAGATGAATCCTGAATTCAAGTTCTCTGTCTGGCGGTAGTCCTGGTAATTGTTCTGGAAATACATCTGAAAACTGAGATACTACAGGAATATCTTTCAATTCTTTTCCTTTAGTGTTAGTGATTATGGAAATCAAATACACTAATGATCCTTTCCTTATATAACTTGTTGTTTCATCACAGAGATGAATTTCGTGGATCTAGAGGGCTTATCTCCTTTAATTGTGATATTTTCACCCCTTGGTGAATTTACTTGGATTGACTTTTGATCACATAAAATACTGGCTTTAATGGCTATTAACCAATCCATTCCTAATACAACATCAAATCCTGCCAGCTTCATTGGATAAAGGTTTCAATAAACTTTTGATTTAAAAATTCTATTCTCGCTCCCTGCAAGATTTCAGAAATCTTAATGGTTTCCCCATTTGCTGTCTCTACTAGACATTCTTGTGGGAGTTTAGTTAATGGTCGATTGAGAAGTTTGCAAAATGAAGTATTAATAAAACTTTGGTTCGCACCAGATTCAAATAATACTTTAGCAAAAACATCATTAACTAAAAACGTACCGGTTATCACGTCCGGAATCATCTTTGCTTCTTCTACAGTCAGAACAAATGCCCTAGCATTCTTAGTAGTCTTGTTGTTCATGGCTGGAACTAGTTTCGGACAGTTTGGCTTGATATGACCTTTTTCTCCACAGTTGAAGCACATTCCATTATTTGGTTTCTTCCTACAATCTTCTTCCTTGTGTCCTGGTATCTTGCAGAAATTGCAATAGGTGGAGCATCTTTCTGAATGCTTCTTCTTGCAAGCTTTACAATAAGGCGCAGAGGTAGAACCTACATTTTTCCCACAGTTGGAATTTCCATAACGAAATTCTTGGGTAAGCCTTTGAGCTAGGTTTCTCCTTTGGTCCTCCTCTCGTGTACGCACTAATTCATCTGTCAAGGTGTTTGCTAGTTCTACAGCTTCTTCTATAGTTTGAGGTCTAGCTGCCTTGACTACATGCCTAATCTCACTGATTAATCCCCAGATGTAACGGGAGATTAATACTGGTTCTGGTGATGCAAGGGTTGGCACTATTCTAGCATATTCAAAGAATAATGTAGTGGACCCCTTACTATCCACCCCATCCTAAGGTTTAGGAACTTATTTGCTATTTGTTCCTCTTCATTGGGAGGGCAGAATTTCCTTTCCACCATGTTCTTAAATTCCTCCCATTCCATATTGTAAACCCTGTCACTTCCCCTAGACTGGAGGATAGTGTTCCACCATTCTAAGGCTGAGTTCTTAAACAGATTAGAAGCAAACATTATCTTATCCTCTTCCGCACATTTGCTTATTTTTCAGACTACCTTAGTCTTTTCTATCCAGCGTAGAGCTGCAACGGCCCCTTCATTGCTTCAGAATTCAATTGGTTTACAAGACCAGAATTCTTAATAAGAACAACCATAAGATATGGTTCTTCTTCTTTTGGGAATGGGCACTTGAAGTATGGGTCCATTGTTTACGCTGTGTTCAGTTTCAGTTGGTCGTTTACTGCCATGATCACTTTTGTTTTCTGCTTCCTTAACCGTTTTAATGATATATGGCATCGCATCTATTATTCCTTGTGCCACTATGTGTTGAATGGCACTGTTATCCACTGGGTTTCCATTATTATCATTGTTTGGGTTATCGTTATTCGGGTTATTGTCATTCTGGTTTTCCTGGTTCACTTCGTTGTCCATCTGAATTTTAAACATTTGCCACATATTAATATCAAAGATAATATTTAATCAATCACACAATACGCATATTGATCAAAATCGTCGAACATTGCGACTTACTCTATTTTATACTATGCATCCATATATATTACAGTACAACTGAAATTGAAATTACACTACTATTAGGCATCCATAGCTATTGTCTAGTTTTTTTTCAAACATACACACATATTATATATTATTATTTTATTATCATTATCACCATCACTGATATGGGTTGTTCCATAACTCCATATTACGCTCGTCGTACTTCCAGACGAGTCGTTCTCCGATCTGCCTCATCCTGTCACTACCTCCAAAATCTCCTCACCAAAGATTCGGAGTTCTTGTACATTCTCTGCACTCATTGGGGGTGCAGGGGCTGGTATTGGGTTTGGAAACTGGGGCATGGGTTCTAGGTAAGGATAAGGATTCTCTAGAATTTCCCTAATGTATTGGTCATTATCATAGTAGGGATCCAGAGGGTCCAAATTTGGGTAGGCTGCTAGAATTGGCATGGGTTCGTCTTCTGGTATTGGGTAGCATTGCTGGTAATCCATATGGTCATCAAACCACGGGTCATAGTTTGGGTCTAAGGGATTGGGTGCTGGTACTCTAGGTATCTCATCTGGGTTGAAATCAGGCATCGGGATTTGATTTTCTAGATTGTTTTCAATTTCCATTGGTTGTGTGGGAAACAGTGGTAAGGGCTGGGGTGCTATGAGTTGCTCCAGGTTAGGGTCTGCAGCTGTGGTTGCTAGGATACGGAAATTTGCTAGACTCCTATTGAGCATATCCTGGGTGTGAGCATCTATTTCTCTCTTGGCGGCTGCTACAGTAGGCTGTTGTTGTAACTTTTTCATTCTCTTCCTACGTTCATGCGCTCCCCTACTGAACCATCCTCTCTTTTTAGGAGGGAATGGCTCTTCAGACTTAGCCTTAAACACGAATATCCCATCTTCATTGTCAGCTGAATACCCTGAGAGCGCTGGCTGTGAAGATGTGCCTTCGCTCCTAGGTGAGCTGGACAACTGACGGTAGGCATCGGAAGGTCCTTGGTCGCTCATACTGTAAACTAACAAATAGTCAAATAACACACAACAATAAAATACAAATATGCACGTAGTTTCTTAGAAAATTTCCTAACATATTGAATAATATCTTGGTGTCAGCAGAACACTTCTATGGCTGAATCAGTGGGTTAGCTCTGATACCATCTTCTGTCGCAACCCCCGTCCCCTAATTACCCGGGAACGGGCGGCCGCGGCCATTTTCGGTGGTATCGATATTTATCATTTTGGCAGCGTAGTTTACATCAGGACCGTAGTAAGGAAATATATTACCAGAGTAAAATACCACACTTTTATAATGTTAAACACGTGGGAAAAATCCCAAGTTTTAAGTACACACATTTTCATAGGGATAAACCCTATTTTATTTAATAAAAACATTTCTTTATTTTAGGAAACTTTATAGCCACTTTTCCAAGCCTTCAGTGTTGTCCAGCTGGCTTCTATTTGGCTTTCACATTTTGTTACCTGAAACGCGTTTAAAAACATTTTGTCAGTGAGAAATACTGGTGAGTGAATCTCAGTTTAATCAAGTTAAGTAAAACTATTGTACAATATTGAGGGCGGTCGCGTAATTAAATTTGTTTCCATCTACTTTAATTACCACCCACGGTACTGTCAACCCGACTTGTGGTCATGTTACTACTCACAATGTAGTAACAAATTTTGTATAGAAAACCCCAACATACCGACGATAATTGGAGAATACAAATACTCAATCACTGTTTAGTATAATATTAATTGTATGAGGTTTTGTAAAAACAGTTTGCAAAAAGGAGATTACTCACATTGCTGTCTTAGGGTTTTCCTTAAGGATTTCCTGGTGATTATCTATAAATTACACAAATGCACACGCGTTAGTATAATAACCCAATATTTACATTAGTAATACCCTCCCCGAGACGGTATTCCAACGACTACGTCGGGCAGAACCACGACAGCCGTTAAGGAACCCTGGATCAATCGGGTAGCGTATCTAATACGTAACCGGGGTTATGATACTTACAACGAGGCAGAACTTCGTTATTTAGGGGGTATTATGCCCGAGTATAATGTGTCCTACATAGAAATTGAGAGAGAAAGTGAAAGACTAAACGATTTGAAAGTGAAACTGATCGACCCTATTTATAGTTGTGATCCGTCCATCTCCCGCGCCCCGCGTAGACCTAGCTTGGTTAGCTCACCGTTGTAGACTCGATGCATGTTAGACAAGTGGCAGCACCGGGCGGTGCCTCATGTCCATTCGCTCGCGGCCCACGTAAGACCAGGGGTAGGTCTTCGCGGCCCGCCACAGCCCTAAAAACTTGGTTTTTAATTAAATATAATAAAAATAAAGGTATTCAGGGCTCGTTTTCATATTCGGGGTGTATTTTAGGATGTATTGGTATATTTTAAATATTTTTAGGGTGTAGAAAAATTTAAGAGGGTTGTTATACCTGTGGTAACCATTCCTTCTACCACTGCGCCTACTTCGGATCCTCCCCATGATACTATTGAAGAAAATCCAAAAAATGTTGAACATCAAGCCTTTATCGTTCATGATGAAGAGGAAAACTCTCCCATCCACCCGGATGAGACTCCGGGGGATTATTATTATTATTATTATTATTATTATTATAGGACTTATTCGGAGAAGAGGGCTTCTGACATCCATGCGCCTGTATGGAAAATGAAACAAGGAGATACATTCTCTAATTGGCAAGTGTGCCGTGATTGGCTGTAGGGTGCCTTTCCACCTGCTGAAATCAAGTTCCAAGAAGAACAATCCCATGAGTGTACCTACCACTCATACCTTGAAGAGACTGCCAGTTTAACTTCCACAACTCATCGAATAGTGTGCGAATGGCGCAGCATGCACAAAGAATGGGATGCTTTTGAAGCTTCCAAAAAAGAAGTTGCTGAAGAAAAGGCGAAGGTTGCTGTTTTGAGGGCTAAGCTTGAAGCTGATCAAGCCAAGTTCGAGGGTGAGCAAAAGACAGAAGAATGGTCAGCCATGGGATGGAAGAAGAAAGCGGAAGCTGAAGCTGCTCAGCTTGCGGAGGCTCGAAATCGGTGGAAAGAGATATGCGAGAAGGATAACAATGAGAAAAGGGCTCTCCGCGGTGATATTAACAATCTCAAGGCGGAGATTGAGAAATTGAAGAAAGAGAAAGCGGATGTGGAAGCTGCCCGCGATGAAGCCCTGTCTGATAGAGAGAGAAGTGAGCAGAGAGAGGCACAAACTTGCGCAACTCTTGCTCTTGGAAATAAGGAGATGGAAGAACTTACCTCTTTATTAAATGATCAGGAACAAACCAAGGCGGTACTTGAGTCTTCCAAGAAAGATTTGCAACTTGAGAGAGTTGAAAAGGCTGAAGCTACGCGCGACCTCACCGAAACCGAAGAAAAACTTGAAAGTTCTGAGACTGCCAGGGTGACGGCGGAAAGCTTACTTGAACCCTTGAAGAATGATATCATAGTGGATGCAACACCATGGGATCATAAATGTAAGTATCTCGAACCCTTTAAATTATGCTGGATAAGTTTGCATATAGACTTAATGTGACTTTGTTTGTGCAGGTTGCAAATTCGATCCTGAACTCAATTGATTTGGACCAGACTGCCGCTAACTTGAAGGTAACTGCATGCAATGACGGTTATACACAAGGATATGCGGAATGCACCCAGCATGTCACCAATGCTTTAAGGGTTAACTGGGATAATAGTAGGTCTGCCACCCGCAGGGTTGACACTGGTGCTGCTCATGCAGCTGCCAAAGAAGAATACAATAACCTGCGCCTCCCAGTGATGGATATGGTGACTACTGCTCTTCAGTTTCAAAACTTTGTGGACCAGTTGAAGGAAATATTTCACTATGAAGCGGATGCTTCAGATGAAGAAGACCTAGATTAGGTCGTTGTACTTGTGCAAGTTGTTTCGTTGTTTGAACATGTTTGGGATGTTGAATCCCTTTTTTGTAATGTTTGTTAATGCGCTGGTGCGCAAGTAACTTTTTTATTAATATATGATATGTTTTAGTTACAGTATTTGCATGAGTACAATTACTTTGTTTAGGTAAGACAAATAAAGATGGAATAAAGCTCATGTGTGAACATAGGACTGGACCTTGCGTAGTACTTGTGACTGCGGACCGTTCATGAGACTTGTATTAGATTACCATAGTGTTTTTGTGCGTACCAAAAGAAATTGCATGCATTTGTAATAAAACATAAAGGCATAATGTATGTAACAGACTTTGCATTGATTTTGATAAGGCGCAGAGGCCGCTTAGTACAAAGCCGCTAAGATTACATTTTAGGATAAATAAGATACTTAAGTTAATGCGCATGTAATATCCTTGTGTCATATGTTGATAAGTTGTGAGGAACCTGTCAAATATAAAGGAAACTAAGATTACATGCACGGTGCACCATCTTGGACCATTAAGTTTGCTTTGCTTTCTTGTTGCTTGGCCCTTCGTCTCCACGGGTGATCTGGCGAATCTCTTTTGCCACGTTTTGCACCAAATGAGTAAGCTCCCCGCTTTTGAGTGCCTTTTCAATTTCAGTGCACAGGCTAATACAGTTGTCAGTGGTGTGACATGTGTTCTTGTGATACTCACAAAAACGATTTGGGTCTTGTCCCCGCTTGTTCTTCATCTGCTGCGGTGGTTTAAACTGATAATTTTCAGTGTTGAGTACCTCCGCAGCCGTTTTAGTGAGAGGCGTCCATTGCCTTTCACGGTTCTCCTGCATGATTTCTTTCTGAGCTGCAATTTTTTTGATTGTTTTGCGGGCATCCTCTGAAGAATATGCGCTCGAAGTTGAATCTTTCCAGTTCTTCTTGAACTTTCGACCACTGTTTCCGCTCATGTCTTGAGGACGATTCTAGGGCAACGATGGTCGATTGGAGCATTAATTGCGCTCAGTTTGAGAATAAACCTTGGCTGCTGCCATCAATTTCTCCCAACTCTTTGGCAGCCCCTCATTTCCTGATAGCACCTTAATCATGTCATCAAATCGCATCGCATATTTGAATTGTGCGCGAATTAGGTGCTCGTGCACATCACCAATCTCCAACACCTCTTTGTAATACCGTGTGATGAAATCCTCCAAACTTTATCATCTCTCCTCCAAACTTTGTAATACTTAAGATCAACCCAGGATGTTAGCTTACCTGTTGGGAGGTTGTCAAACTAAAGGCGCGCGGCGCCTGTGAGGGTTTGAACGAACAGGTGACACAACATAGGTAGTGTCCATCCACCGATTAGCCATGTGCTAGTGAACAAGCGCAAATGATCATCAGGATCTGTCAGCCCATTAAAATTTCCAACCTTAGATGGTAACTTTGCTCGCTCGAATGGAGCTAACGCAATTTCCCTGACGAACTTATAGTTTTCAGCGGCTTCGGCTGGTCGATAGATTAGATTGTAGTCATGCTCAGCATCTGGGTTGTAAACCGCACGAATTTTTGGCTTATAACTGGCATGATCCTATTGCAGCTGATTGAAAACACTCATGATATCACCTTCATCATAGGTTTCATCATATTTCTCGGTTTGGGTGTCCCACTTTTGCAACACGCGCGGGCCCAACCTTGAATGAACGGATTGTCTTCTCTGGGAGTGTCGCTCTTCACGATGATCTCGACGTCTAGATCCAGAATGAGTAGACTCATATCTGGTGCGAGACTGGGAATTAACTTCTGTATCTTCAGCTGATATGTACGATGGCGAGTCGTAATGCAAAACTCGAGGTGCGCTTGGGGTTTGCACTTGAGCTGCAGGTCTTCGTGCCTGTGATGTTGTCTGAGCGATTTGTGCAAAAAGTTGTGCATAAACTGCATTCAAGGCTCCCTGAGATTTGACAAACCAGGAGATCGGAGTTTCACCAGGAGGTAGGATCGAACTGATCAGAATTTCAGGCTGAACTCCGGGGTTAACAGGATCATTTACGTGATTCGTATCATGCTGAACCTCGTTGTCATCATAGGCTTCTTCCACGATTCCGTCGACACGAGAAGCATAAGCAAAATTGCCTCTGTTCTCGGGTCGAGGACCTGGTGGTTGATTTGACGGACCTTCTATCATTGAAAACAGAAGAAGGAAAGAAATGAATCGAATCGAGAAGATGAGAATAAAAGTAGAAAATCGGTGGGCGCCAATGAAGAAACACCAGATCTAAATGACCGGAAACAATCAGATCTGGGGGTAGGGTTTCTGCATAAAAGGGTTAATCGTCTCGTCGATTGCAAGATGGGGGGGCTACTTCACCAGAGAACACTGCAAAACAGAAAGCCGTTAGACTCGCCACGGGGAAAATGGGGGTTCTCTCCATGACCACCTTCTAGCGTAAGAATAAGTACAGTGATCTCAAAGAAGATGAAGTAGTAAAAGGTGAAAGTATGTGAAAGTAGCTGATGAGATCAAACCTGAATTCTCATATTTATAACCTAAGTTTGGCGCCAAAAAGTGTAACAAAGGTAATAACGGAAATCACTTTTCCGTTTGTTAGTCATCTCCCCATCCATGCACATGGATCGTGACCTTGATCAATGGTTGGGGAGATGCCACGTGGAAAGTGGATTAATCTAGATTTGTCTTTAAGTTGTTGCCATCATCGTGATTTAGATGAGCGTTTAGGATGCTACCATGTCACATTCGGTTATAACCGAATGAAGCCATGCACGATTATCACTTAAGGCCTTCTAGAAGATCTACAGCTGTAACCCATCTCACCTTTGCCACGTGTCCATTCTGTTATAACATAAAAGATTCCTTTCAAGTCCTTATCTCATGCGCATGGAAGTGTTCAAGACTTGTCTTTTGTTGACTCTTCAATCTTAACTGTACCCTTGTGCGAGCCCGCGCAAGGGTGTTAGCTGAATATTTGTCTTTTCTTTCTCCGGCGCATGGTTACTGAAGACTAAACTTTCCCAAATCTTTACTAAGACGCGTTGCGCGACCGCGCAAGGTCTGTTCTAGATGAAGTTGGAGTGTAGTTATGGTATGGTCCTTTGCGCTTGTGCAGGGTTTTTGGGACCATACCCCTTCAACATCATTTCTTGCCGACTCTTGTGACTTCTTGATTTCTTTTCCTTTGGATCGGTCAGATATTGAAACGCTTTCATAAAAGTTGACCATCTAGGGTAGATCCCCTTGGTAAGATTGTATCCGCTTTTGTATAAGTGTCCAATTAAATGAAATGGACACTTAGGTGCGGTTCCATTCCGTTAGAAGAGAAAAATTGGAGATTGTTGAAGGACGTTGATGTCATTGAGTAATTTGGACGGACCAAAAAACACATGCCAAAACCGCAAATTTTATGATGCAACCGCTTCCAGCATGATCGTTGGGTATTGGTGATCACCTCTCGTATATTATCTTCCCAATTCATTCGACACTGCCTCCAAACGAGACAGACTTACAAAAGAATAGATGATATTCAAAAGCCAAAACATGACTTACTGATCAAGAAATAAACAAATCGATGATACATTTCTCCTCCCAAAGATAGTGAATCTTGAACACTAATCAGAACATCTGTTGATGATATTCAAAGATCTGTTCAAAGCCTTGGAACCACGGTTGAAGAAAAAACCACTGATCAATGGCCAAAGCCTTGTTGAAGCAAGGCCCTGATGAAGAAGATCAAACATCTTTTTTGGCCAAACAGATGTTTGAAACAAGGCAACAGAGGTTTGAAGAATAGATGTTTATTCAATGTAACTGTATTTAGCTTAGAAAAGAGATTTGATTGTAATAGACCAGATGTTAGATTCCCTCTGATGTTTGCTAACATCTGTGGAATCTTTTCTGTCCCACCCTCAAATTCCACATGCGGAGTATTACCGCGAGACGTGCGACTGCCCAGGATCCAGCCACTAATTATTTTGAACCGTTTGCGTAAAGTGTAAGTTATTTCAGATGATAATACAACTCGTGACTTAATTTAAAATTTTCAAAAATATAATTTGCAGCGGAAATGTAACTTAAAACTTTTCACATTTAGAAACCACAGTTTAGATGAATGTACAAAGCGTACAACTTACACAATCCATCTGTTTGCATTGTCCGTTCTAAGTTGTATCGAGCAACCTGCAAAGCATGCAGTAGGGTGTCAACATAAAGTTGGCGAGTTCACGAGTTGTCCAGTTTTAGTTCCAAAAACGTAAGTTATTTTGTAACACTCGTCTTATACGTCTATTAATTTTATTATAAAATACGCAATTTTTAAAATCAAAAGCATAATTATCAAAAAACATAGTAAAAACTAAGATGTACATTGTTATAGAGTATTAACATAACCGGATATCTTGTTTAAAACATTCAACATCTAGTAACGTTTACAAAGCATCATTGTCTAAACATGTTTAGATTAACGCGGAAGCTTCAAAACTTGTGTTCGGTTCTTGATTCCTTGCTTGATCGGCATCTGAATGATATGAGCATTACCTAAGGTCAAAACCACATCGATTATTAGTTTTGACAACATTATAATAAGCATAAACAAGCCCCAAATGCATACGCATAACAAAAAAAATAAAAATCTTGGTTTTTGGTCTGTCACGCCACGCGACAGACTCATGTTGATCCTTCGCGTGCCGCGGGCAGCCCCGCGTGTTGCGCCAGTGTTAAGTCTCCCCGTCGCGTGGTGCGGGGGAGGATGTTTTCCAGCAGGTCCAGTTTCTGGACCTGCATATTTGCCCAGTTCCGAACTGTGGTAAAATCCTAACTTTAAACTAGCATAACTTTTTACCTGTTTGTCCGTTTTGGTCGATTCTTTTTCTTATGCGTCTGTAATAAAATTACGGATTTAATCAAGCAAATTTAGCATAACAAAACCCGGTTTACGAACAATGGTTTACAAAATTCTTGTTCGGTTATTCGACTCATTGGCTGTGTGTGTATAATTCCATTATTCAGTTCTAAGACATACTAGACATAATTACCCAAATTCCCGGGCTTGTAAATCTTGGCGTATCCGCACCATTACATGGCTTTACGCTCGCATTAGAATTTCGTGCTTGTTTTCTCAAAATTCAAGCATACTGCTTTATGCCATACTTACAAATGATTTCTTTCGTTTGACCCGATAACTCGGATTCGTAGGCTTAATTAGCATAACAAATTCATTGATGTATTACTATACAACGCTAGCACAATATGAGACTTTCAATTCTCTACACACATGATAGTTTTAAAGACATAATTTTGACCCATTTGGTTGTTGAGTGAAAACCATCACTTTGATAACAAGCCAAACCATTTCCAACCATCATTTTGACCCGTTTGATTGTCGAGTGAGCTACGCCACTTCAATGACGCACCAAACGCGTATATTACACTATGACACCATTAATACACTATTACCAAACATTTATGCATAATGTAACGGGAATAAAGTCACGTACCTTTAGAGCACCCCCTTCAAGCGCGTATCCCCTCCGGCTTGTCCACTCGACGATCCGGATTCTTTAACTAAAGAGTTCAATTCACAATCAATTTAGAAATCTTTTCGAAATCTTTAACGCATAATTCGCTAAAAAAAATCAAACACGCATTTCCATCCGATTTCTAACATTTTAATCCTCACTTAGGCATTTTAACAAACACCTAGCGGGTCTAATTTTTACATAGCTAGAATCAAGTTCATGACTTGTTATTTTTACCAATTTCAATCACATATTTCGATTTCTTCATGTCAAGCATGCATACAATCATCAAGATTATCATAGAGAAATCAAGTAATATAAATTTTAACAATCATAATGCTTGTGTTCATCTACTTAGTAAAACCCATTTAACCTATGAATAAGTTATCACAAATTTCATAGTTCTAAGCAAGATTGTTGCAAATTATCAACTAGGATTCAGTCTTAAACTTGTTTTCATTACAAGTTTCATCTCAATATCACATAATAAAGCTTAATTTCGATTTTCACAATTTACCTAGAATTTGAGATGAATCAAGACACTAAAATTTTGCATACCTTATGATCCCTTCAACAAGGTGATCACTAATTCGTGCTTGAAACTCGATTTAGAGCTGATTATGGCCTTCAATTCGAAAGAAATTAATGGAACTAGGTTTTGTGTGGGAAACCCTTGTGTCGCCCCTGTGTTTGATCGACCAGACACACACTTTTGTGTGTGTTTGGTGTATTTTATTTTGTTTTTATTAAATTAAGTTTCAAGTTTAACACTTTTAGTCCCTCTAATTTCCTTAGTTCATATTTTGAGTGTTTAACCCACTTATGAGTCACTACAAGACTTGTACTAACTGGTTTATTTAGTCCTAGTTAGTTTGTTCTTGTTTATACTTTATAATTATGATACAGAGCTTTATATTTTCGGGATGTTACAAGTCCACCCCCCTTAAAAAGGGTTTCGTCCCCGAAACCAGAGTACATACCGAATAATGTAGGGTAGAGTCGTTGCATCTCTTCTTTGGACTCCCATGTGGTATCCGAACCCTTTCTGTGTTCCCTTTTAACCTTTACTTGATTAATCACTTTGTTCCTTAAGCTTTTCACTTTACGATCTAGAATCGCAATCGGCTTCACCGCATAGTTAAGACTATTATCCACGTCAATGTCATCATAGTGAATGTATGATGTTTCATCGGCTAGACATTTCCAGAGATGTGATACATGGAACGTGCTATGTATCCCACTCAAATCCTCGGGCAGTTCGAGACGGTATGCTACACCGAATAATCCCAATAAACCTTGGGCTTAACTTTCCCCTTTTTCTAAACCGAATAATCCCCTTCCACGGAGATACCTTTAACATAACTTTGTCACCGGCTTGAAACTCTATTGGTCTTCTTCTTTTGTCAGCGTACGATTTTTGTCGATCCTGAGCCGCTTTCAAATGGGCTCGGACCAAGTCAATTTTCTCATTTGTGATTCGGACTACATCTTTATGTGCAAGCTCATGTGGTCCTACCTCATCCCAACACACCAGGGTCGGCACTTTCTGCCGTAGAGCATCTCATACGGAGCCATACCGATGCTTGCGTGGTAACTGTTATTATATGAAAACTCAACCAACGGTAGAAAGACATCCCAACTACCCCCGAAGTCAATAATACATGGTCGTAACATATCTTCCAACGTCTGTACTATTCTTTCACTCTGTCCATCTGTTTGTGGATGGTACGTTGTGCTAATGAACAATTTAGTTCCCATTCGCTCTTGGAATTCGCGCCAAAAGTTTGAAGTAAATCGAGTATCTCTGTCAGACACGATGGATATCGGTACTCCGTGGCGTGCTACTATTTCATTGGTATACACCTCTGACATCTTTTCAGACGTATAAGTCTCACGAATCGGAATGAAGTGAGCACTTTTTGTCAATCTATCCACAACTACCCATATAGCATCATATCCGCGGTTGGTTTTGGGCAGTTTGGTCAACAAGTCCATTGTGATTTGTTCCCATTTCCAAACTGGGATGTCCAATGGTTGTAACTTACCGTATGGCTTTTGGTGTTCTGCTTTGACTTGTAAACAGGTCAAGCACTTCTCTACATGCTTTACAACATCTCTCTTCATTCCGGGCCAACAATAGTTTTGCTTTAGATCGTTATACATCTTGGTTGCCCCTGGATGGATAGAATAACGAGATTTATAGGCTTCGTCAAGTAAAAGTGCATTGACTCTGCACGAATTTGGGACCCATATTCTAGCAAAACGAGTCTTTTGCCCGTTGTTACCATCCACTAACTCTTTCAACTGGCCCACCATTCTTTCTTTCTTTCTTCAGATTTTCCTCTTTCACTGCTTCGACTTGAGATTTTCGAATTTGTTCAAGTAGACCCGATGTCACAATTAGTTGCATCGATCGTACTCGAAACGATGTATAGTCTACCTTTTGGCTTAACGCATCGGCCACCACATTAGCCTTTCCCTGGATGGTAATGTATATCACAATCGAAATCCTTGACTGTTTCTAACCACCGCCTTTGCCTCATGTTTAATTCCTTCTGGTCGAAAAAATATTTCAAACTTTTATGGTCGGTAAAGATAGTACATTTTACCCCATACAAATAATGCCTCCATATCTTTAAGGCAAATACCACCGCCGCCAACTCGAGGTCGTGTGTCAGGTAATTCTTTTCATGAGTCTTTAGTTGTCTCGAGGCATAGGCTATAACCTTGCCTCGTTTCATCAGAACGCACCCAAGACCCGAATGCGATGCATCCGAGTAAACTACCATATCATCAACTCCATCTGGCAGTGTCGATACCGGAGCATGGGTCAATTTTTCTTTAAGCGTTTGGAACGCCTTCTCTTGATCTTCTTCCCAAATAAACTTTTCGTCTTTACAGGTTAGTTTGGTCAATGGCGTAGCAATCTTGGAGAAATCTTGTATGAATCTCCTATAAAATCCCGCAAGCCCTAAGAAGCTTCTGATTTCCGAAGGATTCTTCGGAGGATTCCATCTTGCCACTGCTTCTATTTTTGACGGGTCTACCAACACCCCGTTCGCACTGATAATGTGCCCGAGAAATTGCACTTCTCGTAACCAGAAAGCACATTTCGAGAATTTCGCATATAATTTCTCTCTTCTGAGCGTCTCCAACACTTTACGTAAATGGTTTGCATGTTCTGCTTCATTCTTCGAATACACTAAGATGTCGTCGATGAATACTATCACCGACTTATCCAACATTGGTTTGCAAACCCGGGTCATGAGGTCCATGAAAGCCGCGGGTGCATTGGTCAATCCGAAGGACATGACGAGGAATTCGTAATGTCCGTACCGTGTACAAAAGGTTGTTTTCGGTACATCTTCCTCCTTGACCTTTAACTGATGATAACCCGACCAAAGGTCAATCTTTGAGAACCAACTCGCGCCTTGTAGCTGGCCAAATAAATCATCAATTCTTGGGAGCGGGTATCGATTTTTCACCGTGAGTTTATTTAACTCTCGGTAATCGATACACATGCGCATGCTCCCGTCCTTCTTCTTCACAAATAGCACCGGTGCGCCCCACGGAGACACACTCGGTCTAATAAACCACTTGTCGAGCAGATCTTGAATTTGAGACATTAGTTCTTGTAGTTCTGATGGCGCGAGCCTATACGGTGCTTTGGCTACGGGTTTCGCACCCGGAATCAAGTCGATTCCAAATTCTACCTCTCGTTCAGGCGGTATCCCCGGCAAGTCTTCCGGAAACACATCTGTATACTCTCGTACCACCGGTACGTCTTCAATCATCGGCAATCCCTCCTCGGGTTCATTTGCATAAATCATGAACGCTCTACATCCGCGCCTCATCAGTTTGTTGGCCTTTAACATTGAGCATATAACGAGATTACCCCCTTTCTCGCCATAGATGGTAACGTGTTTTCCACTTGGAGATGTTAATTTTATCTCCTTGTGGAAGCACACGACCTTCGCGTGATGTCGGGATAACCAATCCATCCCGACCACTACTTGGAATACTCCCATCGACATCGGGATCAGGTCTATTGAGTATTTTTCATCATCGATGCTCATCTTACAATCTTGACACACGTCACATACGATAAAACTTTTATTATCACCTATTTCTACTTCTAAAGGCATAGGTAATTTCGTCAATACAAATGAAGGATGTCGAATAAATCCATGTGAAATAAAGGATTTATTCGCACCCGTATCAAATAATATATGTGCGAGGATTGAATTTATGGCGCATATACCTGAGACCATATCGGGTTCCACCTTCGCCTCAGTTGCGGTTAACTGGAAGGATCTGGCTTTTGCTTTTGGAGTTTCTGTATGTGAATCCTTGCCATCCTTCTTCCCAACTAGCTCCGGGCATTCAGATTTCTTGTGCCCCGGCTGGTAGCATTTATAACACACCGACACCTTCCCCGGGCATAATGCAGCCGTGTGCCCTGTCTTCCTACATATAGGACACGGCTTATCTTTAAACCGGCACTCGCCCTTGTGCCCTTTCCCGCAAACCTTACAACTCGGCGACCCACCTTTCCCATAATGTTTCTTAGATGACTCAGCTGTACACGCCTTTTTCGTAGGGCTTGGATTAACAACTTGTGCCCTTCTTTCACCTCTCTCTATTTGCTTCTTCAGCTCTATCTCCCTTTCTCGAGCAGTATTAATGATTTCAGTGAGAGTCTCGTATTTCGAGGGAGTCATAAACTTCCGATATTTTGCACTTAGCATATTATAGTAATAATACACTTTCTGTTCTTCAGACATCACCAACTCATCACAAAATCTCAGTTTGTCGAGAAAGATCCCCGTGATCTTATCGATAGATTCACCTTTCCGCCTAAGCTGAATAAATTCTTCCTTGATTCGATTGATAACTGCCTTGCGACTGTGGTGTTTAAGGAATGGTACCTTAAACTCGTCCCATGTCATCGCTCTTGCCGCTTCGCTTCCAATTTCCTTTTTCTTGTTGTCCACCCAATCCTTTGCTTGACCACTCAGCTGACCCGTACCGTAAGCTACGAAGTCGTTTGCGTCGCAGTGGGTTCTCTCAAACAACCCTTCAATAATGCTTAGCCATCATTGGCATATTATTGGATCTACCTCTCCATTATAAAGTGGTGGTTTACATGCCATAAATTCCTTGTATGAGCAGCCCTTGTGCTCTCCCGATTTTTCTTTAGCTATGTTGGTACTATCTTCCAACTTCTTGATTCTCTCATCAACTACCGAGAGTACCGTGTTTTGGATCTTATCAATAAAATCGGATAAGCTATTTTCGATTTCCTTTCCTGCTTCCTCGGCAATCACTTCCTTCATTTGCTCGGTGACTATCGGCACTGCATTATCGTTACCTTCGTCCGTCATCTTTAAAACTGAAATGTTTATACCAGCCGTTAAACATTTCATCTATAACATATGATTTATTTGCTTCGGTTTAGCCAAGTTCATAACTTGCTTTAATCGTTCTTATTTAGTGCACTTTCCGGGTTTGACTGTGTTAACACGCTCTTCCCGTGCACGTCCATTCATACTTCCCTTCTACAATTAATAAGTCTATTAAAACAATTAACTCTTACCGGATGTTTGATCAAGCTTGAACCGAACACACTTTGTTAATAACCTTGAGCTCTGATTACCAACTTGTAACACTCGTCTTATACGTCTATTAATTTTATTATAAAATACGCAATTTTTAAAATCAAAAGCATAATTATTAAAAAAAACTTAGTAAAAACTAAGATGTATATTGTTGTAGAGTATTAACATAACCAGCTATCTTGTTTAAAACATTCAACATCTAGTAACGTTTACAAAACATCATTGTCTAAACATGTTTAGATTAACGCGGAAGCTTCAAGACTTGTGTTCGGTTCTTGATTCCTTGCTTGATCGGCATCCGAATGATATGAGCATTACCTAAGGTCAAAACCACATTGATTATTAGTTTTGACAACATTATAATAAGCATAAACTAGCCCCAAATGCATACGCGTAACAAAAAAAATAAAAATCTTGGTTTTTGGTCTGTCACGCCACGCGACAGACTCATGTTGATCCTTCGCGTGCCGCGGGCGGCCCCGCGTGTCGCGCCAGTGTTAAGTCTCCCCGTCGCGTGGCGCGGGGGAGGATGTTTTCCAGCATGTCCAGTTTCTGGACCTGCATATTTGCCCAGCTCCGAATTTTGGTAAAATCCTAACGTTAAACTAGCATAACTTTTTACCTGTTTGTCCGTTTTGGTCGATTCTTTTTCCTATGCGTCCGTAATAAAATTACGGATTTAATCAAGAAAATTTCGCATAACGAAACCCGGTTTACGAACAATGGTTAACAAAATCCTTGTTCGGTTATTCGACCCATTAGCTATGTGTGTATAATTCCATTATTCAGTTCTAAGACATACTAGACATAATTACCCAAATTCCCGGGCTTGTAAATCTTGGCGTATCCGCGCCATTACATGGCTTTACGCTCGCAATAGAATTTCATGCTTGTTTTCTCAAAATTCAAGCATACCGCTTTATGCAATACTTACAAATGATTTCTTTCGTTTGACCCGATAACTCGGATTCGTATGCTTAATTAGCATAACCAATTCATTGGTGTATTACTATACAACGCTAGCACAATATGAGACTTTCAATTCTCTACACACATGATAGTTTTAAAGACATAATTTTGACCCGTTTGGTTGTCGAGTGAAGACCATCACTTTGATAACAAGCCAAACCATTTCCAACCATCATTTTGACCCGTTTGATTGTCGAGTGAGCTACGCCACTTCAATGACACACCAAACGCGTATATTACACTATGACACCATTAATACACTATTACCAAACATTTATGCATAATGTAACGGGAATAAAGTCACGTACCTTTAGAGCACCCCCTTCAATCGCGTATCCCCTCCGGCTTGTCCACTCGACGATCCGGATTCTTTGACTAAAGAGTTCAATTCACAGTCAATTTAGAACTCTTTCGAAATCTTTAACGCATAATTCGCTAAAAATATCAAACATTCGTTTCCATCCGATTTCTAACATTTTAATCCTCACTTAGGCATTTTAACGAACACCTAGCGGGTCTAATTTTTACATAGCTAGAATCAAGTTCATGACTTGTTATTTTACCAATTTCAATCACATATTTCGATTTCTTCATGTCAAGCATGCATACAATCATCAAGATTATCATAGAGAAATCAAGTAATACAAATTTTAACAATCATAATGCTTGTGTTCATCTACTTAGTAAAACCCATTTAACCTATGAATGAGTTATCACAAATTTCATAGTTCTAAGCAAGATAGTTGCAAATTATCAACTAGGATTCAGTCTTAAACTTGTTTTCATTACAAGTTTCATCTCAACATCACATAACAAAGCTTAATTTCGATTTTCACAATTTACCTAGAATTTGAGATGAATCAAAACACTAAAATTTTGCATACCTTATGATCCCTTCAACAAGGTGATCACTAATCCGTGCTTGAAACTCGATTTAGAGCTGATTATAGCCTTCAATTTGAAAGAAATTGATTGAACTAGGGTTTGTGGGGGAAACCCTTGTGTCGCCCCTGTGTTTGATCGACCAGACACACACTTTTGTGTGTGTTTGGTGTATTTTATTTTGTTTTTATTAAATTAAGTTTCAAGTTTAACACTTTTAGTCCCTCTAATTTCCTTAGTTCATATTTTGAGTGTTTTAACCCACTTATGAGTCACTACAAGACTTGTAACTAACTGGGTTATTTAGTCCTAGTTAGTTTGTTCTTGTTTATTTAATACTTTATAATTATGATATAGAGCTTTATATTTTCGGGGTGTTACATATTTAGATAAGGTATTTATAATCATGTTATGGGGAGCTACCCCATCTGTAAGCTCACTAAACTGTAGATACCGAAATTGGTGTTTATCAAGTTGTTGTGCCCCGTTTGTCAATGTCTATCATCATTGACCAAGGTGCTAGGCCTACTAGTTCACAACCGATCCCCCCAATCACGGTGTGAGGTTTGTCAAACCTAACAACTAATATCCCGTTCGCCCCGGCGATTAATCGGTATTGTAAGTGGGGACTTTCCATGATAGAGTTCGTTTAGTTTGTTAGTCATGATTTATAAATAATATCCAAACGTATTCCCCCTAAGAATAGTAGTTTAAAAGTTTAAAAGTATCATTTTCAAGGATAGTAGTTCGTCCCTGTCCCCTCGGGATGCATGCTTTGAGTGTGTGTGAACTCACCTTTGCTTTGCTCGGTAGATAAAGAGTTTGTCCTAAGTTGGTCAAACACGTCCAATAAACGGCAAATGAGTGGGTGTAGGTTGTCGTCGACCCTGCCGCCACTGCTCAAGAGGACCACCACCACTACAGCTGCCAACATGTCTTCCGTTCGTCACCGTCCATCACGGTGCCACCAGCTGTGGTGGTTTTCCGCTACTCGCAACCACTGGACAGCCTTCTTGTCGTTCCCAACCAACCCCAAGCAAGCACCCACAACTGTCGCTGCTAATGTCGTTACCCTGCACGGTCGCGCCACCGCCATCCACGGCGGTGGTCGGCTGTATTTTTAAGAGAGAGAGAGGAGAGAAAAGAGAGGGTGTGTGTTACAGGAATTTCGTCATCAAAATTTAAGCTACGTCATACGATGCGTTTTTCGTTATAAATTCGTTAATGACCTTATTGTTACACGTAAATACACGTTTCACGGAATTTCTCAAAACGAACCATGTACGCCACATAGCACATAAAGTCACGTAGCACGTATATACATCCATACAGCATGAAAATTCACAGAGTTTATGCTTATTTCACATAGTAGGGAATATCACATAAATAATTAATTATTTATTTGTTCAAGAATATGGTTACGTGAGTGTTTGTGAAATTTCTGAGATACTCGATTTACCTGAGCTTGAACGCAATGTCTAAGTTAACGAGGTTAACGGGGTTTGTGTTCACCCTGTGGGGGCCAGGTGTCACGTTTTCTATTAAGAATGTTAGATGTCACTATTAGGGTAACTCAGCTGGTTGCAAACAGAGCTTTCGTAGTTGTATAAATAGATCTCATGTGTTAGACCTATTTCATCACAAACGTTTCTTTTGTACGAATAGTAAAGTATATGATCAAGCTCCGGGGAGTTTGTATAATCAATTTTGCATTATTGTAATCTTTTGATTATTAATAGAAAGCAGTTTTGATACAATTTTCCGCTCTAGTATGCTCATATAATTTCACATTTACTATTTATGTTTTGATTTTCATTCATTATTATTCATCAAAAACATACAAGTTATACTCAGATCCTACAAAGTGAAAGTGACCTTCATCAATTAAAGTATTTAATTTGATATAATAGAAAGTTAACCATTTTTGTTTTATTAAAGTTTTTTACTTTATACCTTGTTCTTTTATTTTATTTATGGTCTATTATAATTATTTTTTTGTAAGTTTTTTGATCTTTAAGTAGAGATATTTTTTAGATATATTTTAATAAAGTACAGATTATTACATAACATATGCTAACACTAACTAAAATAACGTTAAAGAAGTCAACAACCGTTCTTAGGGTATACGGGATCGATGCGGCAAAGCATGCGGGAAGTTGTTTGCCGCACGGGAGAACGATCGCCATCACCAATATTGCTTTGCGGGGAGGAGTTTTGCGGGGTATTGTTGCCGCATGCGGTGAAGGTGTGGGAGAGGGGATAAAGGTGAGGCCACTAGTATTAAACGAATCATGCCTTTTATTTTTTAATTTTTTTTTCAAAAAATGGTTTGAGTGAAACCACCGCTTGTGTTTTCTGGCAAGAGTGGTGTATAAGAGCGAAATTGACATGAAACATCATAATTGGGTGGTGAAAATTTTCCCCCATCTCATGAGGCGCACACCCTCTTCAACCTTATATGTAAACATTCATTCTTAAAAAAGGTAACCAACATACACTTGTGAGTCCAAAAACAAACTGCTATTCAGACCCAGAGTTAATAGTTTCTAGTTTAGCCATAGTTTATGTCTTTCGGTTTCCAAAATGTTTATTCAAATATTTACTTAAATATGGTTATATCATCTGATTATTAGCGATTTATGTTATAACTTAATTTAATCCAGTTATCACCTATTTATAATATGATTTGACTTGTTATTTGGTTAACACAAATTTATACTACGACTTGATTTTTTATCAAATTATCAAAAAATGGATACATACATATCAATTGGTTGTACCCAACCTAATTTGTGCCCCTCGTCAAAAAAAGTTCGAAAACCGCAACTGCCTAGGATAGTATTTCGTTGAAGTTCTTTGTTGAACTTTTTTACCATGTAATGAATTACGTCGTTAACGTTTCCGTTGTGCATGTGATGTGTCATTCAATAGAAGTCGTGTGTCTGGGTTTTGGGGTGTGACAATGTTAACGTACCTTATGGGTTGTCTAAAATTTTCATATAAAACGATTCTGGTTCAGGATGAACATACTTTGTAGCCAATGAAACAATCATGTATGATGCCACTTTATGTTTGGGACCAATGATTTACTGGAATATTGAGCAGACGCCTTTCTTTTTTGTACGGACTTCTTGTTTTGAGATATGCATGACAACTAATTAATGTTCCAGTTCTGAGTTAAAATAGTTGAATGAGAATAAAACACAATAAACTTTTTAAGATTACTTTAATTAGCTTTAATTTTTAATTAACTTTTATAATCATTGGCTCTGGTGAAGACTTTGATAGAATTTGTAAAGGTAGACAGCTATCAGGCATAGTAAAGTAGGAAGATCATTTGCTTTATAGCAACTAAAGCCATCCCTTCAAGTAGTTCCCTGTTCTTCACGCTTTAATATGTTTGATCCATTAATGTTTAAACTATGCCCATAAAGTGTGTAACAATCATTCAATCATATCATTTGTGATCTTCGGAAACTAGAAACATGATGAACATCAATACTTAAATGTTCTTTTTGTGATATGTACCAATAATGGATCCCTACAAAGATGTACTTTATCAACTTTTGAATTAACAATGATACTTTCAGTAGATTATGGACATCGTAGTAGTAATGTGCCTTATCTACAAAAACGCAGCTACCAATGCGGTGGTGATCTATTGGCAAAGGCAAAATCTTGGGTTCAAGTCCCACAGACGACAGGAGATTAAAGAAATTAGCCGTTCCAAAAAAAAATCTACAAACGCGCAGGTACACAGATATGATAATTCGAGTAAAGCACAATGTACAGTTAGTGACTAAATTTTGTAACGATATCTAAGGGTCGAAACTATTTACCATTCTCCAATATGACATGTCATTTTCAATCTAAACTTTACAGGATCAAGCAAACGTACTAGAACATCCCCCGACAAGGTATATATTAAGTTGCTCGATCTCTAAGTACATGAATATGTTTTTAAGAGTATGTGTAATGGGGCGGAATATCACCCACAAATGAACCATAGCGCCCGATAGCGCCCCTGTACACCAAAACAGGGAGCGCTATGGGTTTGAGATTATGAGTCCCCGTTATATACATAGCGGCGTGAAGGAAGAAAGATTCAAAGCCCCACTCACACACCAGGGCCGGCTCCATAGGCTTGGCAATCTAAGCACGGGCCTAGGGCCACCAAAAAACAAGGGCCTCTAAGTTTTTAGAAAGTTTTTATATATAGTATATGTATTAGGCCCAAATAAATACGTTTATTTCAAAACTAAACTGGTTTTTCATTGAATGAGCCCAAAATAAATATTGTTTAGCAAACAAATGGCAAGTTTCAAAACCCATTTTGTCTTGATTTCCAACTATTAAAACATAACAACCATCCACCTAATCATCAATATTTAATGGCATAAAGCCCCAAAATACAGCCGCAATCATCGTTTCCACTTCCCATCGCAACCTGCTTTCAATTTCTAGGCTATCGGCTATCACTAGACGAAAAAAAGTAAGGGTAATCATCGATCCATTGTGATGGGATTGGAGGAGAGTTTGTTGGCGAAATTAGGGCCTCTACTTCATAGTTCGCTTAGGGTCTCCAAAAACGTAGGAACGGCCCTGTCACACACATATATATAAATACATATATACGAAGCCCCATACATATACAACCCCACTACACCCTCTTGTGATATAAAGTCACAAAAAAACCCCTCTATTACGCGTTTAGCCATTTGTCGCATAACGCCCCACAAAGGGCTTTATGTTATGACTACACATGGCCTAAAGGTTAAGTAGTAACAAAACATCCTAGAACACACCCCGACAATGTGTGAGTGTGTTGATATATGAATGCTTACTTACATGCAAATAAAGTTATGTTAAAGTTTGGAAGTAAATTTTATTACTCTAATGGAGATTATTTGCTTCAGATCTGCCTGAAACTCGGTAATTTTTGATGGGCCATCTGATTTAGTAGACTTTCCACGTGCCTTTGCCTTGGCTTTACTTTTATCCCTACCAGTTGGACGAGGCAGCTCTTGGGGTTCTTCAAACTCGTCTGCATCCTCGTTTAGATTAATTACTGTACGAGCATCTGACCCAGAAGGTTCGGTGGTGGATGTCGATTTAGACCGTTTGGATCTAGGGCTGGTTGGGTCGAACGGTGGCACAAGGTGCCACTTTGGAGATTTACGAAGAAGCTCCCATGTGATTACCAGGTTAAACATATGCCCATGGTGCATTCTATACTCGATGTGGGCTTCGGTCATGATATCGACATCGCTCGCACCACTTCTCCTTCGAGAGTTATTGACGAGGTTATTGTATATGCTGTTGAAGTTGCTAACCTTCGTCCTCAAAGCCCCCCACTTTCCCGAAAAAGAGTCGGGGGTTCGATACACGCCACGACCCATTGCGGCTAAAAACTTATCGCGTATACGACCCCAAAATGCCTTTATGTCTTGGTCGTCTCCTAAAAAAATATTATTTATACAAGCATAAAAAAATATTATTTAAAAAGCATAAAAAATAGTATTTAGACAAGCATAAAAAAAAATTATTTACCAACAATCTCGTCCTCCGACACGTCGAGCCAAGCTTTTGCCAACTCGAACTCTTCCTTAGGCGACCAAAATTCTACCTTCTATGTCGCGCGTTTTTCGGTCTCATCCTTCTTTTTATGGCTTCTTTTTTTGATAGAAGAGGATTCGACTTGGGTTTCGGGAACAAATTCCGGTTCGCTTGTGTCTTGGGCGGGTATGTTTGGTGGTGGCATGTTTGGCGGAAAAAAAGGGGGTTGAGAATAATACCCGAAATATGGAGGAGGCATCGGTTGAGTGGTGGGATGAGGAGAAGTTGGTGGCATTGGATAATATCCAAGCTCCCCCGTACGCGGGTCTCGGCGATAGCGGTCCTCTTGCTCGTTGTTTTGCAAAGTTTGCCAATACGGATTGGTCGGATCCCATGGGTTGTTTGGGTTGTTAGGAAACATTGTTGGAAGTTTTTAAAAAAATGTAGAGAGTTGTATAAAAATGGAGGTAGAGAGTGAAAGGAATGATTTAAAAAGAGGTAGAAGTTGATATTTATAGTGTGATTTTATAAATAAAATAAAAAGTATTTTTTTTTAATTTTTGTCCATTTCAATGGTCCAAAACATTCAATTTGTCTCGGTCCCTGTGCGTTGCCGCTCGCCATAGCGGTGGCGGAGCATCAATGGCGCCCCGGCTATGACGCCGGGGGTGTGGTCGAATTTGGAGAGGGGCGCTATAGGCGGCCAGGTGGCGAAGGGTGGCGCCCCACACCCTCCAGCCTAATACAATTTTGTTGTTGAGTAATTATCTGTCAAATCGTAAATTTATTAAAATTACAAAAAACCCATCTGCATCCGAAGTTATAAGGTTAAGAAATCCACGTATTACACTTGTTTGATCAATGTAATATTTAATAATTATTAATAATGGAAAGAATAAAGGAAATAGGTTTTTTAAATGAAATTTTAAATAAATGAAATATTTATCAAGTAAATATTAACAAATAAAATAATAAATTGTTGATAAAACGATAAGTGGGAAAAAATTTTAACCAGCTACCTTTTTATTGGAGTAGGATCAAATACAAACCACATTTGTATACAAACTGTAAAAACCATTTAAAAAGTGTCACGTGTCATCCAATCAATTATAAAGAAATAATAAAATGATATCCTTAATAATATCAATTATATTCAATTCGCTATAAATATGCTAACAAGCAATTAATTTTTTATTTGAATCTTCCTTTTGTTTTCAATGTGCAGATTAAGAAAAGTACTGATATTATTCAAATACGTGCTAAAATAAATTATCTTGATTAATTTTCGTGTGCCAATATAATTCAAAAGTGATACTTTTATGTATGTATTGTTTTGGTATGTGATAATTTAACTTTTTTTAAGTGCTATGATCTGTCTTACGGTTTGTGGGATAAATATGGTTTGTACCGGAATCAACTCCCCTTTTTATTAGGTATAATTTGGTCTCATATAAAAATAAGCGGGAAATTTTCATTTTTTACGAGAATCTTGTGTTAACATAATTGTGAGATAGGGAAATTGGCATGTAATAATCCCACCTAGATCTTATTGGTCATTAATAATCCCACCTCAAAATATCTCCCCACCAGTCCCACCTTTCACCTATTTTTCCTCCAATGGTCCCCCGTTAAAATAACTTGACGGAGTTAAGCTTTTTTTCCAAATTACAAACAGATTTTTTAGGGCTTTTGATTAGAACGACGATACGAGTCCATTGGTGTAAAACTTGCCTCGAAACGGTGCTCCAAACGATGAAAATGGTGTTTCAATTCGGGTTTCTAAATTTCCAATTAACCAAAATCAAGTCACTTGGAGCACCATTTCGAAGTAAGTTTTACATCAATGGACTCGTATCATCGTTCTGATTAAAAGCCCTAAAAAATCTGTTTGCAATTAGGAAAAAAGCTTAACTCCGTTAAGTTTTTTAACGGGGGACCATTGTAGGAAAAATAGGTGAAACGTGCCACTAGTGGGGGGAATATTCTGATGTGGGATTATTAATGGCCAATAAGGTCAAGGTAGGATAATTACAGGTCAATTCCCCTTGTGAGATATAGCGCAAATAGTTACTTATTTATTAGGTATAACCTAGCGTCAAATATGACCAAAAACTTATATTATTTGAATTATAATATAACAATCTCAATATATATATATATATATATATATATATATATATATATATATATATATATTAGGGGAGGTTCATATGAGAATAAAATTAAATTGAGAAGAAAAAGAATAAAGGATATAGTTGTATAACATTAAATAGTTTTTCTCTCATCTCATTTATTATTATCTTTGAGTAATTAATTAGCCATAAAGACTATTATCCTCCACACTAAATTTTTTGCCTACACACACAAAAAATTATCCTACACGTTTTGAAATTTGTCCTACACATATTGAAATTTATCCTACGTAACTCATAATTCATCTTACATGCCTAGTAATCTATCATACACTTTAAATTAATTTTTTTCTTCTTTGAAATAATATATTTATCGAAAATAAGTTATAAATTTAATGTAGTTAGCTATTAAAAAGGAAGAGTACCAATAAATGATTTATCTAAGTTTACTAATATACCCTTATACTAATATATTAAATACAAAATGTAAATGAAGTAAAATGAAGAATTCTTATTGGTTGAAATTTCTTTTTTTTATTCTTATAAAAAAATTCTTCTCATTTAAACCCTCCACTATATATATATATATATATATATATATATATATATATATATATATATATAGGTAAAGAGTACTGTACAATATTGCTTATCGTACATTACGTACGCTTGAATCTCAGCCGTCAGATCATCTTCCCGCATTTTAAAATCGTATGTTGTTTTTTTATAACAATTTCGCATGTGATAATTTTTTATGAATTCGCATGTTGTTTTTTTGTACCAATTTCGCATGTGATAATTTTGATGAAATAGCATGTTGTTTTTTTATAACAATTTCGCATGTGGTAATTTTGATGAAATCGCATATTAAAAAACCAACATGCGAAATTGTTACAAGAAAACAACATGCGAATTCAATGCGGGAAGATGATCGGACGGCTGAGATTGTAGTGTACGTAATGTACGATAAGGGCATTTGTACGTTAACCTGACCTTATATATATATAGGGGAAGGATAAATTGAAAACCCCTTTGAGTTGAATAAACCCTAGAAACCCAATAATAGCCATTGATTAATCCGATTGATGGATAAGATCATTTTGGTCTTACCCCCTTTTTACCTTTTAATATAATATTAATGAGAGGTACAAGAAGGGTATATTTGTAAATTTTACAATTTCTCTCTCCTGGCAGAAAGTGTAACATCTGTCAACTTTCCTCTCTCTCCTGACAAAAGTGTAAATCTGTGTACTTTTCTCTCTCCTCTCTCTCTCTATAATTTTGTTCTTTTTTGTTTACTTTTGTATACGTACACTACAAAAAAAAATATGTTACAAATATCATCTATTTATGTTTTTTTAGAATTTTTAAATTTGTAACTGACAAAACATATTAGAATTGTTACATTACTAAAACCCAGATATGTTGTTACATAGAGGTGTTACACAAAAAAGTGTAACATAACCAAAGAACAATTTATTTTTTGTTACATTATTATCACCCAATTGTTACACTCACAAGAATCATTAAAACCCAGCTATGTTGTTACGTAGAGATGTTACACAAAAAAAGTGTAACATAACCAAAGAACAAATTCTTTTTTGTTACATTATTATCACCCAGTTTTTACACTCACACGAATCCCCATGACTTTTGTCAACTAGCACATTTGTTTCATCTAACAATCAAAAACACATTAGAACTGTTACATTACTAAAACCCAGTTATGTTGGGTTACATAAAGATGTTACGTAAAAAAAGTGTAACATAACCAAAGAACAATTTATTTTCTACTACATTATTATGACCCAAATCTGAAACAAATTTTACACAAAAAAATTGATAAAATCAATAATAAAAAGCAAAAAAAGGTGTTACATATATCATCTATTTATGTTTTTTTTAGAATTTTTAAATATATAACTAACAAAACATATTAGAATTTTTACATTACTAAAACCCATCTATGTTGGGTTACATAAACATGTTACACAAAAAAAGTGTAACATAACCAAAGAACAACAATCTGGAAAAAAAAAAATATAACAACACACTTTATTTTTACAAAAATCTAAAAAAGTTTAATAATGCACTTTCGTAACTAAGATGCAAAGAATTGTTACATCCAACAATAATAATTTTTTAGATTCAACCATAAAATCAGTAATAAAAAAACAACATATTCAGAAAACAAGAACTTAATAACATTAATCTTCTTAAACAAGAAAATAACAAAAAAGTTTCAAATCTTCAAAACACAAAAAAATAAAGATCTACAAAACACAAAAAATTGCAAATCTGAAAATTGCAAATCTGGATGACCTTTTAGATCTGGAACACAAAAAAGATTGCAAAATCTGAAAATTACAAAAAAAGTGAAGATTAACAAAACACAAAAAATGAAGATCTACAAAAACACAAACATACTTATGGATCTGGAACATCATGTTCAACATCAAACATCTTTTGGATCATCTTCAAAATCAAACCGTCATCTGAAACATCATCTTCAACATCGAACATCTTCAACCGGATCTGGAGCATCTTTCGGATCTGGTAGCATCTTCCCGGAGCATCTTCAACCGGAGCATCTGGAGCATCTTCAACCGGAACATCTGGAGCATCTTTTTTTATTCGGAGCATCTTTTTGTTCGGAGCATCTGGAGTTTTGGTGGTTGATTATGAAGGATTTTGATAAGAAAAAGAATTTTTTTTGTTTCAGATCTTAGATCTGGAATGAGGTAGAGAAGTGTGAGGGTAGAGAAGTGTTTACATGGAATGAGGTAGAGAAACATGGTGGATCCAGATCTACATGACGGTCCAGATCTAGATCTAGATGGCGTTTACATGGATATGATGCTCATCAGTTTCTTGATTTCATTTGTGATCTTGTTTTATATCTATTAGAACAAGAGAGAGATAGGGAAAAGCATGGTGGAGAGGATAGATGAATGAGGAGAGATATAGTGAGATTTGGTGAGTTTTTTTTTTTTTTTTGTATAAATTATAGAGAGAGAAAAGGTACAAAGTTGTCATTACAAATCTGCTTACATTTTCTGACAATAGGTAAAATGACGTATATACCCTTTAGTTCATCTTTGTGCATATGTGACGTGGCTGAATTCTAGCCACACATGTGGGTTTCCAGGGTTTACTCAACTGGAGTGGGGTTTCTCCTTATAATTAGCCTATATATATATATATAGGATTAGGTTCAAGAGTGAACACTAGTGTAGCTTGCGAACTGAGTGAACTAATCCTGGCCATATACGTGTGTAGATCAGTGGCCAAGATTTGATGTTGAAATACACTAGTGTATTTTACGATTTGATAATGAGATCCTAGCCATACACGTGTGTAGATCAATGGCCAGGATTTGTTCACTCAGTTCGCAAATACACTAGTGTTCACTCTAGAACCCCACCCTATATATATATATATATATATATATATATATATATATATATATATATATATATATATATATATATATATATATATATATATATGTGTGTGTGTGTGTGTGTGTGTTTGTGTTTATATGCATGAAGTTTAAACTTATAGTCGCTTTCAACCGATCCGCCTTCTTTTAAAACCTAACCCTCACCCCCACACCCAAAACCCTAAACCCCACACCTACCCCACTCAAGTTCAATTCTGAAAACTAAATCATAAATGTAAACCCCACAACTAAATTCTTAAAATGTTTTTTATTAAAATTTGCTAAATTTCGTCGATAACTTTTTTTTTTGTGTGTATTTTCTATTTTTTATATAAAAATGCTCGGATAGTCCCTGTGGTTTGCCCTTTTTTCACCTGTAGTCCCTAACTTTCTAAAAGTATAGCTATAGTCCCCAACTTTTGCAATTTTGTTCCCGGATAGTCCCTAGGGCTAACATCAGTTACTTTTCTCAGTTAAGAGGTTGTGAAATGACAAAAATACCCATACTAAATAGATTTATCATCCCATCATCGCATCTTCTCTCCCTACAACTCCATCATCCCATCTTCTCTACCACAACCACCAACCGGCCACCACCACCAAAACCATAATCCGACCACCCACAACCACTATCTCTGCAACAACCACTCTTTCCTTTCTCTCTCAACCTTCCTTCACGTTTTTTTTCGGCAATCCGACCATCGCCACCAGAACCAACCGACTATCACCCCCAACCCAAAGACCTTCGAAACGAGCCCCAACTCCTTTGCTTCAAAACCCGAAAACCGCCTAGCAGTCAAAGCCAGCTCCATAGCATTCGCAAACCCCACAATCCCGGGCAACCTTTGCAACGATCCAAGATTCGCCGTAATCGCTAAATCCACTTCCTTAACAGAAAAAACGCATACGTAGTACAATACCTCATATCACACGCGCTTACAATATCAACTCCTCCACCAATACTCGCACCGTGTACACACGCGATCACCGGTTTCCGGCACTTTTCAATACTCGTAATGGCATCCTACATGTGCTTGAGCGGTCGCGGTCGGAGGAGGATTGGACGTCGGCGGTGAGGGAGGATAAGGTGAGGTCGATGATGTGCACAAAATGCAACATATAAATTACATCAATTGTGGCTTAAAACTAACCCTTTTTTAGTACTAATGTTGGAAAAAGTATGCTTTTGTCTTCCTTTTGTATTTTCAGGATTAAATGAGCTCAAAATAACAAAAGAAGCAAAAAGACAGCAAAAGCTAATATAAATACAAGAAAAGGAACAAAAGTGATATGCCCGACCCCCCGACAACATCTTCCCAAGCAAAACAAAGAAGACAGAAGACTGAACATGCCCCGTGCTCAGTGAGCACGGGGCCGTGCCCAAGTGCCAGCAGAAAAGACAAACCCATAGAAGCTTCTACTGCCCACCACGGGGCCATGCCCAGCGGACACGGGGGCGTGGTCAACTTCCTGCAGGCGCATTTATTGTAATTGCGAATTACAATTAATGAAGAGAGAGTCAGATGGACACGGGGTCGTGCCCAGCGGGCACGGGGCCATGCCCGAGCTTCTGTTCAGCCTATAAATAGGAGTGTTTGGAGCTCTTGCAACTCATCCCTTGGCACACCACCTCTCTCACACTTCACCCACCACCCACCACCATCACAGCACCATCATCCACCACCATCATCCATTGTCCATCATAGAGTGTGTGAGTCGTCTCGGGATCCAAGATTAATCGTAAGAGTTCTTGACAATCAAAGGCCATGTTTGCCTAAGTCTCTTACATCACTTGGTGAAGACAAGTGTTTAGTGTAATACTTTTTATTTTTAATCTTTTGCACTTTTTAATTGGTTTGGTATTAATGACTTTAATTACTAGTTTCTTATGTTGAAGGTGATTCTTCCTTATCGTTTGTCCGTGGTGTCTTGGCATTATTTTACTGTCTATATAAAATAAAAGATTTTCACCATTCATATCTCCACGGTCTATATGGAGGTATGTTGGCTACCTAGTCGGGGGTTAAGGGAACGGTTTGGTAAGAGTCTTGCCATTGTTCAGTGTATAGATCCTGCAAAGGACCTGGGTCAAATTTAGTAGGACCTCCTTCAGTGCTCACAAGGTATTGGATGGCGGGGGTCCAAACTCTTTGATCCCCTTATAAGTTAAACCACTATTAAAACTTTAACCCAGCTACTTAGGACTGTATCCCTGCTGACTCAGACTACTTAGCTGAGGGTAACGTCGCCTTCAAAAGAGTGGCCTACCACATTATGCATTAATAACTTAATTAATTATCTTTCAATAATCCGACCCTTTAGGATTGTATCCTTGCTGACTCAAACTACTGGGTTGAGGGTAACGTCGCCTTCAAAAGAGGGGCCTACTACAATAACTAAGATAATCTCTTAAACAAGTGCAAAAGTGCGAAAATAATCAAAGGTTACATTACACACGAGTCGGATCCAAGTGATTCATCTTGTCTATCTGTTTTTATTTTTATTTTATTTTTCAGTATTTTAGTTACTTTTATTTTCTTAGTTTAAAAACCTTTTTTCTAACATTTTGATTTGGTTAGACGTTGAGGATAAACTGGTACTAAAAGCTCTTGTGTCCTTGGACGACCATGGTATCTTACCAACACTATACTACGTCCACGATGGGTGCACTTGCCCATATGTGTGTTTAGTGTTAGTAAATATCGTGTTTTATAAATTTAAAACTTGGCAAAAAAGTGTAAAAAGGGCTTAAAATACATACCTAAATTATATTACACCTAACGCACATCAAGTTTTTGGCGCCGTTGCCAGGGACACAAGAATTTTAAGAAAGTTAGGAATCAACGGCCTAATCATTTTTTCTATTCTCTTTTTTTTAGGATTTTCTTAATTTTTCAGCTTCTGCAGAGCTAAGCACGGGCCGTGCCTGGTCGGACACGGACCGAGCCCAGCAGTATCACTGGCAGTTTTTTTTTCCGAGTTACAGAGGGCTGAGCACGGGGCCGTGTCGGTGCAACACGGGGCCGTGTCCAACTTTCCAGTAACAGGGATCCGGAAAACAATTGTTGTATCTCCGACCACGGGCCGTGTTCAGTGAGCACAGGGCCGTGGTGAATTTTCTGACCAACATTCTTTTCTGTTTTTATTGCAGGATTTGGAACCAGATGTCGCCCTGTATGTAGTGTATGAGCTCCAGTTCCAATAAAGACGTAAAAGAACCTCTAGAAGAACCCGAACGCTTTCTCAGAAAAAGACTTAAAGCTAAAAACCAAGAGAAGGTTTCGGGGGACCCACTTCCAATGGCGGACCAACGTACCCTCATGGATTACCTACGACCCACCGTAGATAATCTCGGCGCCGCTATCAATGCACCGAATGTCGAAGCCAACAACTTCGAACTTCGGCCACATTTGATACAAATGCTTCAAAACTCCGCAACCTTTCATGGGCTTGCGGACGAGGATCCCCATCTACATATTACTAATTTCTTAGAAATATGTGATACCTTTCGGATCAATGGAGCATCAAATGACGCCATCTGCCTCCGAATGTTTCCATTTTCATTAAAAGACCGAGCAAAAGCATGGCTCAACGCCCTCCCAGTTGGTTCGGTAAACACCTGGGATGAACTAGCCCAAAAATTTCTATATAAGTATTTCCCTCCCGCTAAAACGGCTAAATTAATGACTGAAATTAATACATATTCACAAGAGGATGGGGAATCCTTATATGAATCTTGGGAAAGGTTCAAGGAGCTATTGTGCAAGTGTCCCCATCACGGTCTTGCGGTATGGCAACAAGTGTCCACTTTCTATAATGGGTTGTTGCCACACACGAGACAAACACTTGACTCTATCTCCGGGGGACTTTTATGTAATCGCTGCCCACATGAAATATACAATCAAATCGAGGAAATTGCTCAAACCAATTTTCAGTGGCACACTCCCCGAGGCAATAAATCTATTGCCCTGGGTGCCCATAAGGTTGATGAAAGCACTTCATTACAAGCCCAATCGAGGCCCTTTCTTCAAAAATTAAAAAGCTAGAAATGACAAAAACGGTCTCGGTAATGGCTTGCGAAGGGTGTGGTGGGCCACATGAAAATTGGAGTTGTATGAAAGAAACAGATGATCAAACAGAGTCGGTAAACTACATTGATAATAGACCAAGGCCGTCGGGTCCCCCAACGGGTACCTACAACCAAGGATGGCGTAACCACCCTAACCTTGGTTGGAGAGAACCCGCCAATAGTAGTAACTAACAAAGTCTAAATCAACGAACAAACTTTCAACAACCAAGAAATGAGTCACAAAATTTCCCTCAACAACAAGGTGGACGAGAAAGGCTTGAAGATACTATATCTCGCCTCATCTCCGACACTGAAAAGAAAAACTCGGATCGGTTTCAACAATTGGAATCAAATTTTAGAAATCAACAAGCTAGTATACAAAACATTGAAAAACAAATAAGTCAACTAGCTCAAAATTTCTCCGAGAGGCCACAAGGCGCGTTACCAAGTAATACTGAAACAAACCCAAAAGCTCAAGTTCATCTCATAACATTAAGAAACCGTACCGTGGGTCCCGTGGAAGCTCCGCTGCCACCAACTGAGGAAAGCACAACATCGCCCCAACAAGATAAGGCTTCTCCTCTATTTCAAGAGCCCACCAAGGCTCCTCCGGTTCCGTACCCCGGTAGGTTAATTCGTCAAAAAACCAATGAGCAATTCGCAAAATTCGAAAGTCTACTAAAACAATTGCATGTTAATATTCCTTTCATAGAAGTCCTAACTCAAATGCCTAAATACTCAAAATTCATGAGGGACTTCCTCACTCATAAAAGGAAAATTGAATCATCGCAATTAGTTAACCTAGGCGAAGAATGCTCCGCCCTCGTACTCAACAAACTTCCCCAAAAGAAGATTGATCCCGGAAACTTCACAATTCCTTGCTCGATCGGGGAATCCCCCATTCGTAATGCACTAGCCGACCTTGGGGCTAGCATTAACCTTATGCCCGCATCAATGTTCAAACGACTCGGCCTAGGAAAAACGAGCCCTATCAAGATGAGTATACAACTTGCCGATAGATCCGTCAAATACCCGCAAGGTGTCGCTGAAAATCTATTGGTCAAAGTCGACAATTTCGTCTACCCGCACGACTTTGTCATACTAGATATGGAAGAAGACACCGAAGTCCCCCTCATACTAGAGAGGCCATTTCTAGCCACCGCACAAGCAGTGGTAGACATGAATGAGGGAACACTCACTTTAAAATATGGGGATAAGGAAGTGAAGTTCGGGGTTGGGAAGAGAATAGAGGACGATGACCCGATCAATTACATGAAGGTTATTGATTCGAGTTTGGATGATGCTCTCTGACGGTGCAACATGGGATGCAAAACATCCCGCTCGGAAAACATATAACCTCACTTTGGGTCTAGCCAAGGACCCTTATAAATGTGGCGCACCACGGAGGCATTCCGCGGAACTATCCTTAGTTTAGTTTAATCTTTTAGTTTAATTTTAATTTGCAGGAATATAACACATTCGGGATGGTCAAGGATAACAAGGGAAACGAGAAACATAGCCCCATGCACAAAAACAGGGCCATCCGACAACAGTTTCTTCATTACAGTAAGCTCAGCACGGGCCGTGTCCGCCCAACACGGCCCAGTGCTGCACACTCTGCAGAGAATTGCCCAGTTCAGGTAACTGGACACGGGCCGTGTTCGCTGAACACGCCCCCGTATCCAGGCTTCTGTTTTTTTTTCTTTAATTTTTGTCGCTGGCACCTGAACATGGGGCCGTGCCCGGTCCCCACGAGGCCTTGTCTAGGATGCCAGTAACATAAAATTTTGCTTTTAACACCATTTTACACATTCAATCAACCTAAAAACTTATTTTTGGGACACATTGAGGACAATGTGTAATTTAAGTGTGGGGGGATGCTAAAACCTTGAATTTTGCAAGTCCTAATAACAAGCCTTACACAAAACTCTATTGGAACCGCTAATCATTTTTTTACTTGTCTAAGTTTAAGTTGGAAATTCAAGTTCTAACAAGGTTATATTTTTTAAATTTACAACCGATAGCGTCGTAATAAAAAGAACCAACATAAGAAAATTACGAAAAGGCAGGACAAACTTAGTTAAAATTTGATTATATATACTTGATCACATAAAAAACCTTTCCCACAAAAGTGAGTTTTGAGCCTTTATCGAGCATACAAATATATATCTTTACACTAAATGCTCATTTTTCGTTTCTTGTGTGAATAGTCGCTTGGTTCGTACGACTCTAGAACTTGCCACAACAATACATTCCCGGTCCTTACAACTTAAACCCGAGTAAGTAAATGATGGAGGCATTAGGACTAATCCATTTTTCATTCTACACCATTATTTTTCATTTTTTTACCGCCTACCCAAACTCCCCCTAGTTAACCCCTTTGAGCCTAAACCTTTTCATTTCTTAACCCAAAATAATCACCCTTTTTACCTACCTAAACCTTTTTATTTTTAACCCTTTTTTTTAGTAACGACGTTCGGTTTTCTTATGACTTATGTTAATATATATATATATATATATATATATATATATATATATATATATATATATATATATATATATATATATATTGATGAAACCAAACAAACAAACAAGTTCATCAAAAATAACTTTGTTTGAAGAAAAATTGGTTCATCAAAATAAAATAAAAATGTGAAAAATAAAAAGTCTTTAAAAAAACCAACATTTGTTGCGCTTTTCGCCCTTTTACTAACCACTAACCCAACCACCCACCTTTAGCCCAAACCTATACCTTCACCCAAAAAGTCCTTTTGATATTTACAAAGGTATATAGTTAAAAAGGAGGAGGATTGATTGCTTGGAAAGCTTATGGTAGAAGTAAGTTCCATGCCGCTCTCGAGTGATTCACTAAAAATACACCTTCGGCCGAGTGTTGAGTGATTCCCCGTGAGGTATGTGAACTTGTATATAAATGGAATTTTAAAAAGGTATGTTATGCCCTAATAAATAATTTATCTTATGAAACGTTTTTAATAAATCATGACGAATAGGATTGTAAATAAATAAAAATAACACCTAAATAATCTTGGAAATCCCGACACTCTATGACAAGCCCAAAAACCTTCTCTTCTACCCATTCCATTTGGGAGTGAATAAAGCCACATTATAAAGAGTTTTGCTTGAGGACAAGCAAAGATTCAAGTGTGGGGGTATTTGATGTGCACAAAATGCAACATATAAATTACATCAATTGTGGCTTAAAACTAACCCTTTTTTAGTACTAATGTTGGAAAAAGTATGCTTTTGTCTTCCTTTTGTATTTTCAGGATTAAATGAGCTCAAAATAACAAAAGAAGCAAAAAGACAGCAAAATCTAACATAAATACAAGAAAAGGAACAAAAGTGATATGCCCGACCCCCGACAGCATCTTCCCAAGCAAAACAAAGAAGAAAGAAGACTGAACACGCCCCGTGCTCAGTGAGCACGGAGCCGTGCCCAAGTGCCAGCAGAAAAGACAAACCCATAGAAGCTTCTACTGCCCACCACGGGGCCGTGCCCAGCGGACACGGGGGCGTGGTCAACTTCCTGCAGGCGCATTTATTGTAATTGCGAATTACAATTAATGAAGAGAGAGTCAGATGGACACGGGGGCCGTGCCCAGCGGGCACGGGGCCGTGCCCGAGCTTCTGTTCAGCCTATAAATAGGAGTGTTTGGAGCTCTTGCAACTCATCCCTTGGTACACCACCTCTCTCACACTTCACCCACCACCCACCACCCACCACCATCACAACACCATCATCCACCACCATCATCCATTCTCCATCATAGAGTGTGTGAGTCGTCTCGGGATCCAAGATTGATCGTAAGAGTTCTTGACAATCAAAGGCCATGTTTGCCTAAGTCTCTTACATCACTTGGTGAAGACAAGTGTTTAGTGTAATACTTTTTATTTTTAATCTTTTGCACTTTTTAATTGGTTTTGTACTAATGACTTTAATTACTAGTTTCTTATGTTGAAGGTGATTCTTCCTTATCGTTTGTCCATGGTGTCTTGGCATTATTTTACTGTCTATATAAAATAAAAGATTTTCACCATTCATATCTCCACGGTCTATATGGAGGTATGTTGGCTACCTGGTCGGGGGTTAAGGGAACAGTTTGGTAAGAGTCTTGCCATTGTTCAGTGTATAGATCCTGCAAAGGACCTGGGTCAAATTTAGTAGGACCTCCTTCAATGCTCACAAGGTATTGGATGGCGGAGGTCCAAACTCTTTGATCCCCTCATAAGTTAAGCTACTATTAAAACTTTAACCCAGCTACTTAGGACTGTATCCCTGCTGACTCAGACTACTTAGCTGAGGGTAACGTCGCCTTCAAAAGAGGGGCCTACCACATTATGCATTAATAACTTAATTAATTATCTTTCAATAATTCGACCCTTTAGCATTGTATCCTTGCTGACTCAAACTACTGGGTTGAGGGTAACGTCGCCTTCAAAAGAGGGGCCTACTACAATAACTAAGATAATCTCTTAAACAAGTGCAAAGTACGAAAATAATCAAAGGTTACACTACACACGAGACGGATCCAAGTGATTCATCTTGTCTATCTGTTTTTATTTTTATTTTATTTTATTTTTCAGCATTTTAGTTAGTTTTATTTTCTTAGTTTAAAAACCTTTTTCTAACATTTTGATTTGATTAGACGTTGAGGATAAACCGGTACTAAAAACTCTTGTGTCCTTGGACGACCTCGGTATCTTACCAACACTATACTACGTCCACGATGGGTGCACTTGCCCATATGTGTGTTTAGTGTTAGTAAATATCGTGTTTTATAAATTTTAAACTTGGCTAAAAAGTGTAAAAAGGGCTTAAAATACATACCTAAATTATATTACACCTAACGCACATCAGTCGATGCAGGAACAGAAGTGGTTGCCGGTGTCGGATAAAAGGATGACGGCGACGTTAGGGTTTTGGTCGAGGGATGATATGGCGTTGGGGAATTCGGTGAAGAATTGGAGGGAGAGTGTGTTGCTGTGGTGTGGGCGGTTGAGGGAGAGGGTGAAGACTGGGGTGTTTGGGTTTTGTTGAGTGATTTTGATGGTGGTGTAGTTTTGTGTTTCCATTTTGGGTTGGGGTTGAATGGGGGAAAAACAAGTGAAAGAGGAGGTGATGTAATTGATGATTGTATAAAACTCAAATTATGAGGAGTATAGAATTGTCTTGCCTTCGCGGTTGGGATTTGGGGGTGGTGGTGTGAAGGTGGTGATGGTGGTTTGGTTGTGTAAAGCACAATTAGAAAGATAGAAGAAAAGAGGAGAGGGGTGGGTAGGTGGGTAAAAGGCTTAGGTTATTTATTTATTATTCAGGGCATTTTAGTAATTTCATACCCACTTAACTAAGTAAATTAACCCCATCAACGCTACGGACTATCCGAGAACAAAATTGCAAAAGTTGGGGACTATAGCTATAATTTTAGAAAGTTAGGGACTAAAGGTGAAAAAAGGGCAAACCATAGGGACTATCCGGGCACTTTTCTCTTTTTCTTTTAGGTGTTTTTGGTTGTGTTCAAACTGGTTCTCGTAATAAAGGGTGGTTCTAACGGATCCTCATCCTATATATAGGGGAAGGTTTAAATCAGAACGCTAAATATTGTGAGAACCGTGAGAACGAATGAAAAAACATGAGAACTTGGTCAAAAAGAATTCAAATTCAATTTTTTTTTTTACAGTTATCATTATTATTCGAATACAATGTAAGAAATTTAATTTGCACGTTTTAAATTTATATGAATTCGTAAATAAAGAAAACTTATACATGTGTAAGTTTTTCATTTACACATGTGTAAATTTGTTATATTTACAAATTTGTAAAAAATCTAATAAGAGTAATTTTGAGAGAAGAAATAAGTTATTTGATGTTGTAAATTTTTTTTAATGTTGTAATCTTAATTACAATGAGGTTTGTTTAAAAAAATTGTTTTTATTGGTTTTTTCATTCGTTTTCACAGTTCTGGCAATATTTAGCGTTCTCAAGATAACTATCCCCTATATATATAGGAAAATTTTAAATGAGAAAGCTAAATATTGTGAGAAACGTGAGAACGAATGATAAAACCGCGAGAACTTGGTGAAAAACAATCCAAATTCCATTTTTACACTTATCATTATTATTCAAATACAATGTTAGAAATTTAATTTACACGTTTAAATTTCCGTGAATTCGTTTTTTTTTTTTTTGAAAGACAAATTTCCATAAATTCATAAATAAAGAAAATTTAGACATGTGCAAGTTTGCCATTTATACATGTATAAATTTATTATATTTACACATATGTAAAAATTTAATAGGAGTGATTTTAAAAGAAAAAATAAATTATTTGATTTTGTAAATTCTTTTTATGATGTTTTATTTTAACTACAATAAGATTTGTTTTAAAATAATTGGTTTGAATTTGTTTTTTTCTTCGTGCTCAAGTGGGTCACCCACCCCTATGAAGTTTTTCTTAGACTATGGGGTATGGGGTTTGAGTTGGGGCGTGGGTTGGGGTAAAACGCCTAAGCCACCACCTCGGGTGGGCTTGGGTTGGGGCGTGGCCCTTAGGGCTTGGGTTTCAAGCCAGGCGTAGGGCGGTATGGACATGCTAGCTGGCTGCCTCCCATTCGCTCACCCCGCCATGTCATAGCGAACTTTTCAAATTTTGAATTTTAAATTCAAACGGTTTGGGGGAAAACCAAACCGCCACCCGGGCCTCCCAACAACCCCTATAAAATGTAACCCCCAACCCACTGGTCCCCCCATCCCACGAACCCAACCCCACCGGCTACCCACTTCTCTCAAACCCGCTAACCCACTAGTCCCCTCCATCCCACGAAGAACATGGCATCTTGGACTCACGAGGAAGCATTCGCCACCTACCGACATAACGTCGGTAACGACCGCCACAACCTCAACGCGTGCCAACACAAATGGCGCGAGCTATGACCCAAGCTCGATCGTTTCAAGGCTTACTACGAAGCCGTTCCGAGCGGCGAGTTAAGCCACGAGGACCGGGTGGCGGTGGTAAACATAGAGTTTCGAGGCAAAGAGCGAAAGGCGTTCGACAAGGTCGCCCTTTTTGAAATTTATCTAACTTCTAGGTTTGTAATTTTTAGAAATTATGTAATTTTTAGGATTATGTAATTTTTAAAATTTTAATAAAGTTGTAGGTTTTTTTATAAATGTTGTGTGAATTTTATAAATTTTTTGTATTTTTTTAACAATCTGCCACGCGGTGCACCCAACCCAAACCCAACCCACGCCCCGCCATACCCCGCGGACACGTCACTAGGCGGTGGGGGGGCTCCCATTCCACGTGTCAACAAATGCCCCAACCCAAGCTCAACCCAAGCCCCACCATACCCCACGTTCTTAATACTATATATGTGATAAATTCTTGATTGGCCGTATGGAATTTTGACATCAAACCCCCATAATATTTTGATGACCCCTAAGAAAATCAAAATTAGAAATTTATACATTTACATTGTAAATCTATATATATTTAAAAATTTAGTTATATCAACTTTTTTACAACCTTCATTATGAGCCTTTTAAATATATTTGTGTCTTTCAAGTTGTAATTGCCCATCCTTGATCAATAATTCCCTTTCCCATGCATATAAATACCTTCAATTGTCTTCTCATATTAATCTAAACTTTTCATCTTTCTTGCAAAATGAGAAATTTCAGTTTTGCAATTTTATTCATTACTACCATAACATGCATTGTTCTTCCACATTTTCATGGAAGATTAGCCATGGCTACATGCACCCAAGATGGATCAGAGCGTTGGGGTTATGTTCAAGTCAGACCCGGTAAGATTCAAAAATTTATTTATTTATTTTTTAAGAAACTAAAGGCTACCCACTTTTAAAGATTGGATTTTTTTAACTTCTTGGGTGAAAACAGGGGCACACATGTTCTGGTGCCACTATAAAAGTCCGTACAGAGTTCATGAACCAAAAAAGCCATGGCCAATATCTATATATACTTATACTTAAAAATTTAGTTATATCAACTTTTTTACAACCTTCATTATGAGTCTCTTAAATACATTTGTGTCTTTCAAGTTGTAATTGCCTATTAACAAGGGCCAGAAATAAACAAAATTTGACCCGTTTCTAATTCTCCCTTTCCTGTTTCTCTCACCCTAAAATGTAACCCCTAACTTCTCGGTTTCACTCTAATAAAAGTAAGGGACTTATCATTTTCCCATAACAATTATCATTTAGTTTTGTGTTAATTAATGTTGTCCATTCCAAAAGACCATCTAAATGGCTTTATAAATCTTTGTCAAAATTTAAAAAATAACCGTTTTTAGGGTTTATTTTTAAATTTTATTAAAGCTGGCCAACCCACGCGGGGTAGCCATGCCCCGCCATACCGACCTAACACGTCACTCACCAACGAGGGGGCTCGAAGTCCACGTGTCAACCCATGCCCCAAACCCCCGCCCCACTATACCCCACGGTCTAAGATATAAGAGCCACATATACACTTCGCAGGTGAATTTATTTTCTTTTAATTATCATAGGTTGATTTTAATTTATATTTTATCTCAAATTGAGTATATCCAAATAAATAACTTATAGATGGGCCAAGTTGGAGTTGACCAAAAGTGGAGTTGCTTTGTGTCCCAGTTCTATTAGTTTTTTGCACGTTTGGGTCTTACAACATGAGAAAGTAGTAAGGGCAAAATGGTCAAAAATCATTTTTTGTTATTGTATGACTAGAAGCAACCCCCCCCCTGATTTTTGTACGAACATAACCTTTATAATACTCTAATATTTTTTATTTAAAAAATGCATCATAATGTTTAATAGTTGCAAAATTTTTAAGTAAAAAGGAATAACATGAGAGAATGCGTCTACATAAAGGTTATATTATCATATATATCGTCTTGTGAATTATTCATAACCATCTAAGCATCTTAAGTATCATGATAGAGGGGCTTCGCTTAGGTTACACCATCTTACTATCATATGAATCATTGATAAACATTTACTCAAATAGCACATAGGTTTACATTATGCCTTTTGACTTATCCATGATATCTAATAACAATAATAACAATAATAATACTGTTAATAATTATAACATAAGAGACAATCATAATAATTGTATATGTCACCTAATTTACTATGTGTTCTTAACCATATTTTAAAAATACTCAATAGTTAATGTTACTTAGTGATATATTGTTATACATGTTCCTTACAGTATGTATGGTTTCTAATTTAACATGACATTAAATTATATTCTAACCACACATCAATTAAAGGACATTGATTCCAGACCCTAACTACATATGTACCTTCATAAATACAGCTTTAATGATGTTTTTAATTCTACTTTATTATATTAATGTGGCTATAATTGTTATGTCCCTTTGTATGCAAACCCCTAACTTCTCGGTTTCACTCTAATAAAAGTAAGTGACTTATCATTTTCCCATAACAATCATCATTTAATTTTGTGTTAGTTAATGTTGTCCATTCCAAAAGACCATCTAAATGGCTTTATAAATCTTTGTCCATATTGCAGCCCATACCCGTCTTCTCTCCAACAACCTATAACCGCTCTGTCTACACGTGTGGCCATGGCAATGAACGATTTTGTTGCTGGGTATTCAGAAAAATGGACCACACTAGAAGCCATCTTGACCCACGGTAGAAGAAACAAGCATCACATGGTATGCCCTACAAACTAGATTGTATATATAGAATATTCATTTTAGATTATGTATCTTTATCGAAATCGAAGAGTAAAGGACAATATATCTCTATCTCTACACATAATATTAGGGAGGACACATGACACGATTCCAACCTCCGTAATTTGTTATCTCGACCGTCTCTTTTATAAAATTATAATGTTAAAGAAATATATACTTTTAAATTTAATATTAACTTAACTATATATGCTAAATATTTAATTATGGATAATTATAATATGATTACCCAAAGGAGTTTATATATTTTTTATTTTTATCTTAAGTTAATTAATTTAATTGTGTTAAAAGGATACTTGAAGGATTATTTACAAAGGTAACCCAATAACCAAAAACGCGTTTAGTGGGATCTTGGTGCTAGATTTTCTATCATACATTTTGGGTTAGACAGCAAGATTACCACTAAATAAATATGGATGTTTTTGATTAGTTAAGACTCAAAAAGAACCATATGTTCAATATATATATACATTCATCCTTTTATGGTATTATTATAAATCAAGAAATGACTTCCTGACAGGTTGATTGTTATTACATATGATCACACATTTTTCATATGCATGTATGAGTTGATTGTTATATGAAGGCACAAGCTTATTTTTTAATACATTAAATCAAATAGCTATTTGGACTTACATTCGTATGTTAAAACCTAACAGTCAGTTTACGAGTTTGACAGGCAATAACCAAATCCAAATTCGTATAGTTTGTGACGACCAAGCTGACCCCACACGGTTGTTGGTTGTATCCACATCACATAGGAGGACTATATTGCGGTTGAAAAAAAAATAATGTTTTTTTTTTTTTTTTAATACTGAAATCTATTTTTTAATATAGAATTCACATTTATAGATATTTATAAATATTTTTTAACAGTTATAAATATTTATAAATATTTTTTAATACCGAATTCACATTTTTAATACCGAAAAAAAGTACTGTTTTTTTAATACCGAATTCACGTTTATAAATATTTATTGAAAACACAAAATGTAATTTAAATATTGGGTAGATAAATTGTGTACGTAATTCGTGGCGAACCAAGAATATGTAAATGTTGGTCATTTTGGTTAAGGTCAAATCAGGTTTGCATTAGAATGTAATATACACTTAGGATATGTCATTTTGGATAAGCACAATATTGGTTATCATTTTTGAATCAAATGGTTAAAGTTTATAGTTATGCTGGTAATATATGCAATGTGCTGAATTCACCTGTCGTGTTGAAGTCAAACGCATACACAATAGCCAAGAGTGGTTCAGGCTGACATGTGGCGGTGGGAATTGCATGAAAGGTGTGGGGCGTGAAGACAACGATATGTGGTGTGATGGGTGCGAAAACCCCGTTGTCTTCTCGAGAGGAAGGTTTGTTTCTAAAAATGTTTAGTTGCACCGGCCGTGTCAGACATTTTACCACGAACAAACAATAGCTATTATGCATGCCGTGCATCGCACGGGCTTTCTCCCTAGTTTATTTAACAAATTATTTATATAAACATCCAGTGTGAATATTGAAGCACATAAGTTGTGATGTAATAATTAAATGGTTTATGCTAATTGTCCAGAAGTTTAATTGTAGAAGGCTTTATGGCCATTTAAATTATTAAATTGTTATATGTTGTTTAAAGTTTAGATCTAAATTTAAGAAAAAAAAAAAAAGCAATTGGGTAATGCCTTCCTCCTGCCCCCGCCTACAGGCTAAACCAGGCCCTTCTCTGTCCTCGTCAACGACCCTTTTCTACTCATTTGTTATTATGGAATCTCTAATCAAGTTAGAAGTTCTTAATGGGATTGCTTTTTGTTGATTACTTTTATTATTTGCCTTTGAATATTTGATTTGTTTTAATTTATTTGATTAGACCACGTGTAGTGGTTAAACAAAATAATGCCCCCACCATAGGGTATTATTCGACACGTGGCAGTCCAGTCAGCATGGGGCATTATTGCAAAAGTGGCGTAGTAGGGCATTATTCCAATAACGCCCATGCAATCAATAAAGAATTATTTTTTATAGAGAAAAGAAAAAAAAGCCCCTTTACACTTGGACCACTCCCATTGGCCACATGCAAATTCAATTTAACAACTTCAGCGTTTTTTTTTAAAAACGCCGGTAGGCAATTTTCTCAAATATAACGCCGGAAAACGCCCGGTGTAATGGGGGAGAGGGCGTGTTTTGGCGTTTTTTTTTTTCAATTTTTTTTAAAAATATCGCCCCACTACGGATGGTCTTAGGGTTTAAATTATGTTTGATAATCTGACCTGAAGCAACTTAATTTTTAATGTATACAACGAGCTAAAAAACCATTTATTTGATTAGGGTTTAAATTATGTCTGATAATGTAACGTGAAGCAGCTTAATTTTCTAATGTATACAACGAGCTAAAAAAACCAGACCCTTATGAAAATTTCTAAGTCCGTCACCATGTATAGGGGCGGACCTATTAACAAAGAACAGGTTCCCAGGAACCCATTCGGTTTTTAATTTTTAGTGTAAATATATATATATATATATATATAACAAACTGAAAAGGAACCCATAAGTAAAATATAAAAGGAACCCATAAATAAAAAAACCTTGGTTCTCCACTGGTTATGTCCCGCATTATTCTTCCCAAAAAACCTGGGTTTGAATCCTGTTTGAGGCACGATTAATACTCTTTTTGTTCCGTTTTTTTATTTCTTCTTTTATTTTTTTCTTTAATTTAAAACCCATTGATTTTGGTACATTTATATGAACATATCTGTGTGCCCCTGTTGCTTGCTGAGTCTTGTTTGAAGGGGGTATTTGTGGTGTGATTTGACAAAAAAGTTTACAAATTTGCAATAAACCCTTTTCAATTTTTTGTTTTTCGTTTTGAATCTGTGAAAAAAAAAACGCCTGAAATTTACACCATTTTGCTTCAATCATACATGTATAAAGCATATCTGTGTATCATCAGCCCGAGTAGTGTGTTCTGTTGAATCTTGAAGAAAAGCCCATAACTTCAATCTCTTATCATCTTATGTGGTTCTCATCATGGGTTCATGTTCTTTGACTTTTAGTATTAAAAGTGACTTGTGTTGGGCATTTCAAACAGCAAGGTGTGTCCTTTTAATGTTTCATATTCATATTTGAAGTGTTTATTTTTGAACTCTGAATTTAAATTCAAGAATGTTTAATCCAATTTCAGGTCTATATTGTTAAACATAGCAATTAGATGGTAATTAATTTAATTAAGCTTAGTCGAACAGAAACGTTTAAGAGAATCTCTTAGCTAATAATCAAAAGAAATGGTTCGGTTAGAGCTTTGGTAGTTGAACCGGTTGTTCAGTTTGATGCTTTTGTAGTTGAACCGGCATCAAATAGTGCTTATTTATTCATCTTTTTATGCTTCATGTGTTTTTAGAGACGGAGATAAATAGTGGGATAGGAAAAAATATTGACTTTAGTGATAATGCCCGATCCGACCCGAAAATTCGACCGTTTGAGTTGACCGAAACTTAAACACCTAAAAAGTGAACCCAGTAAAAAAAATTCTGGATCCGCCACTGTATACTAAATACGTTATATATGTTTTCGTAAAGCATCATCACAAAGTAATAAAATAAGAGAGTGTTATTTCTAAAAACCCATTTTTTGTCGTTTTCCCTTTCCTTTCCTTTCCAATCCTTTCCTTAAGCTTTACTTTTGTTTCTTTAAACTTTCTCCACAGCTTCTTTTATATAATAAAGTTAGGCAACCAACATTACAGCCATAGTGAACTCAAGGCTGTACACCTTTGATTCCATGTTTTTTGCCTAACACTTCTAACTTCTATAAATATGACCTTGACATTGATTGTCATACCACACAACCTTGTAAGTTTTAAACTCTCCTTACAAGTACGAACTTGAAAGAACCTTGTAACATTTGAAAGAACACAAATACACAACCGAGTGCGCTTTTGCTATGGGAAGAAACAATTGGCCAAAGAAGACTTCATTTGCCATTCTTAACATCTTCAAAACCAAAAAGACCCGAAGCGATCACGAGGATACATGGGATGATTCTTTGAAGGCGTACAAAGTTTTTCCAAGTGATCAAGATGGAGTTCGTTGGGTGGCCGAACCTGGTATCGATAAAAGGGCTGGTGCTTATATTGACCGCATAACAAACAGGTGGAACCATGTCGATATCGCAGACTAATGATAAACGTTCGCGGGTTTAAATTTACTGAAGGAAGATTTAACATTTGTTGTCAGCTGGCACATTGTATGTTACCGGCCATCTGTTTTAACAGAATGTGTACGATCATTAATAAAAGGTATTAGTTACAGATATCTTGTACCTTACCCGTCCTTATTTATCAGAATGTGGTTTTTAGTATTATGTCAATTACTAGCTAGTTCTTATATATTGAATGCCTGACCATCACTAGTGCTCTAGTGGTGGCCACGGATATTTGAGTTCCACCTATGGTGGGTCCGGATGAGTTTTCCCCTTCAGGTTTCAAGTTCGAGTTTGAGTGATAGTGGTTTCTTATTGAGGGTTTAAATTGGGATCTTTTGTGCGAGGGGGCTCTCTAGCGCGGACCCGGATAAGACAACGTATGCTAGACCTCTCGACATTTGCGAATAATTCACACCTTTCAAAAACAATATATTGAATGCCTGAATGGCGCATTTTAATATGGAGTAAGAAAACATCATTTTTACATTTTCAAGCAAGATTATATGCTTTTTAGTAGTTTTTTAGTTTTCTCATTTAAATAAGTTTTCTTATGATCAAATCCTTAAATATATATATATATATATATATATATATATATATATATATATATATATATATATATATATATATACACATATAGGATTATGTTCAAGAGTGAACACTAGTGTAGTTTGGGAAGTGAGCGAACTAATCCTGGCCATACATGTATGTAGATCAATGACCAGGATTTGATGATGAAATACACAAGTGTATTTTACGATTTGATGATTAAATCCTAGCCATCCACGTGTGTAAATCAATGACCAAGATTTGTTTACTCAGTTCGCAAATACATTAGTGTTCACTCTAGAACCCTACCCTATATATATATATATATATATATATATATATATATATATATATATATATATATATATATATATATATATATAGATTGAGGTTGTTGTAAAAAAGACCAAAAATGTAAGAAGGGTAAGAAAGAATCTCAGCCATTAGATCTTTGATCTAATGGTTGAGATCAACAGGGACCAAATTGTAAAATGTGTTTTATTTTTTGAACTGATTTGAAATTGTAGGGGTAATAAAGTCTTTTATATCCACTTGAAAATAGAAAACTGTAAATATTTAATATATGTTATTATAGTTTAAAAAAAAAAGAGAAAAAAAATTCAATACAAGAAAATGAAGCTAATGCAACCCTGATAAAATGTTGCATTAGGGGTAAGAAGGTTGCACTAGGCCTAATGTAACCTTTTATCAAGGGCTGCATTAGGTGAAGTTGCATTAGACCTAATGCAACCTTTTTGTTAAATAATGCAACCTTTTTTTAAAAAGTTGCATTTACTATTAAAATGCAACATCTTCATGATGCAACCTTTTTTATATCCTAATGCAACCTTTTTTACTTTTAGTGCAACTTTTCTAGCACTCAAACGTAACCTTTTGCTATATCAAATGCAACTTTTGACACCTCAAACGCAACCTTTTCTACACCAAAATGCAACCTTTGTTACACTCAAATGCAACCATTATTATAAATAGAGTAAAACAAATGCAACCTTGATTGTAGTCAAAGGCAACTCCATTTAATAATAAAATACATGCATATGTATTGCAAAACAACACATTGCATAATCATTTGTGAAGTATATTACAAATATTTTAAGTTTAACAAAAATATTGTTTGTAGTACATTCGTCAACACCTAAGATAAGTTTTGTCACTTAAAAATAAAGGTAGCCGCATAACTCGACCATTCTTCGCGAATGTCATCCATATCCATAGCCAAGTATTCCTCTACTCTTTCTCTTTCCCCAACCTAAGACAACAATTAATTAAGAGAAGTCTTAAAAATCAGAATTTAAATCTTAATCTATGAATTTAAGCATTTGTTGGGACATAAAGGTCATATTTCTCTAATATGTAGGCTAAAATTTGCCTAAACTCACATTGTCATTGACCAGTATTTCAACTCTTTCGTAAGCTATCTCCATCATGAAATTCATCACATAGTAGCCGCATTTAATACTTCCTCCTGACTGACATGGACACAACACAATTAAAAATAACTCAAGTAAAGAACTTTATAACAAATTTCATTAACATGATTGAACATTAATATAGTAACATTGATACCATGTATAATGTTAGTTGTAAATAGTTGAAGGGTTGTTAACTACAGGTCCATACATGCAATTATAGATGTCGTTGCATGTAATTATAGGTGTCCCTACATGTAATTAGTATTTACTTCTTGGGCCTTCATTCCCCTGTAAATAGAGGGGTCTTTTCATTTGTATATACACTTAATCAATACAAGTTCACATTTCCTTTCCATTTCATACTAGTCTCATTTACATATAATAAGAACCATTCAGACCCTCAACGAAAACTAATAACAATGTTAATTGACAAGCAAACACTAATATTAACAATAGGTAAACAGACGGAACTTAGTTAACATTACAAAATAAACAAACATTAAATTAGATTCAAAAGCATATTAACCACACTAGCATGCAGTTTAAACACCTAGAGGGTTTTCCTTCTACCACAAGTCGAAAGCCTCAATGGCTAAAATACCACTAAATGAAAACAAGAAACAAGATTCTAATAACCTATTAATATTTTTTGGTGTGCTGGAGGAGTAATAAGTGCGCTTACATCTGTGTATTTATGTAGAGAAGTAAGGGCAACTACAACAAATTTGGCATCGAGCCTCTCTCAAGGTTCATGTTTTAAACAAAATTATCAAAGAGGCAACCCTTTAATCATAAATCCATTAGCACCATAACATCCTTCCCTTCTAATAAGTTAATTGTCTGCAAATTATAAAATTATTTTAGAAACGAAATAGATAATAACCAAAGATTATTATTTGAGGAATTGAAATATATGTGCCTTTTCAGATCTGATAATACAGACAAATAATCAAGATCTTCAAGCACTTTTTTACCAGCAACAATGCAATACCTGAAACATCTAATCTGATACTACTAATCATTTTCAGATCTGATAATACAGACAAATAATCAAGATATTCAAGCACTTTTTTACCAGCAACAATGCAATACCTCAAACACCTAATCAATAACAAGAAAACAAATAGCAACTTCTTCGCTCATTTTATTACTATTCCATCTACACTACCAATCTACCACCACCAAAAGCATACTAAGCGTACATGTACTAAACAATCAAAACAATATATTAGAAAATATGACCAATGTGACAACATATCTGAATCAGTAACCAAACATACACAAATGACCATCAAGTAACACAAATCATTACCGAATAAACAAAAGCCTGTCACTAGCGGTGACAGAGGCTGAATGTCGAGGCAGAGGAGTTGCGGTATGAGATGCGGCGAGCAAGGGCGAAGGTTTGTTGGTGCTCGGGGGTGCACCCGCCCACCCCAATATTTCGGTTAGAAGTGTATAGGTTTCGATTTTTCATCCGAAAATTTTAAAAATTATATAGGATCGCCTCCCCTAAGTAACAAACTTTACTTTAATTTGTATATTGTATAAATATTTAGGAAAAATTATATAGGGTCGCCTCCCCCCAATTATTTTTCCTAAATGTTTATACAATATATAAATTAAAGTAAAGTTTCTTAGCACTTTATATATAAGTGATGGGTAGCTTTGTAAAGTAAAGTTTGTTACCACTTTATATATAAGTGATGGTAGCTTTGTAAATATATTTTAACTCTTATTTGTTTAACCCTAGGTTACCCACCGCACAATAAACTTAATCACAAATTTATATGTTTAAGAACGGGTCCTTTGAATGAATGATTTGTTTTAGTTTTATTTGGAACTATTATTATTTGACTTGACCCGAATCGATACCCAACCCGACCCGACCCGAAGCATAACGATAGGAAAAAAAAGTTGGGTCCCATCACTTTGCGCCCCCTGGAAACTTTTGGTCAAGCTCCGCCACTGGCGGCGAGACCTTCGCTGCCGCCGAAGACAGGGTACACGTTAATCACAATTTAAATTGGTTCAAACAACAGACAAAATTGAAACAATTCAATAAAAGAACCCCAAACCAGATTTTTTAATACCAGGTTATTCTATACCAGAAACCGGAATTGACCCTACCCATAGGGTATAGATAGGGTATGCACTTTGGGCTCAATACAAATATAACACAATGATTAGGTCATGAAGAAAGTGTATGTACTCGGTTGGTGAAGCACTGAAGTGCATATGTTCACAATGAGATTAGAAGCACTCTTTGAGGATTTTTATCAAACACCTACAGTGCGTTAAAAGAGTCACAACTAAAGTACATACATAATTCAAAAAGTGGAGATAGTGACTAATGTAATCACTAGAATCTACACATAATTTTAATCTATAATGAAAATCCAAGTATAGTTCAAACAAAAGTTAAACCTTATTCCAAAATTTGAATCGCATATTGAAATCAAACAATAGTCGATACTGGGCATGAAGAAGAGAAAGCAAAACTTTTCTACTGCTCGATCTTGGAGCCTGTAAAGCGTGAATACTATAACAACCCTAAACCGACACCCTCGTAATATTTTCCGACACTCTAAAAATATTTAAAATATCCTAATATGTCTTAAAATACCCCCCATACGTAAAAACGGGCCCCGAATACCTTTTATATATTAATAATTAATTAAAAATGGAATTTTTGGGTTTAGGCGGGCCGCGTAAGCCATCCCTGAACCCTTACACGGGCCAGGACAACTTAAAGGTCCAGCAAACCCTGGTGGGGACACGTGTCATGCAACGTGTTGACCATAGTCATGACCCGGATCACCTATTGCCTAGTCCACCTACTAGGCGGGCCGCGTAGCCCCTTGGCTACTCATACGCGGGCCGCGAGAAGGCCCAAATCAGGCCCTATATAAAGGAGGCATCGGATCTTCAGTCTACTCGCTCATTTCTTTTCTTTCTAATCGATTTCTGAAGTAGTAGAAGCTATACTCGGATCTAACACCCCCTAAATACTGAGGTTCTGCTCCATTGTAAGTATCATAACCCCTGGATACGTTAGAACTCTGCCCGATTGATCTAGCGTTCCATAATGGTTGTCGTGGTTCTGCCCGACGTAGTCGTTGGAATGCCGTCTCGGGGAGGGTATTACTAATGTTAAAATGGGTTATTACACTAACACGTTTGCATTTGTGTAATGTATAGATTAATCCCAGGAAATCCTTACTGAAAACCTAAGACAACAATGTGAGTAATCCTCTTTTTTGTGTAAACCTTTTTGTGAATAATCTCCATTTTGCAAACTGTTTTTACATTAACTCACTTAATTAATTATATATTAAACAGTTATTGAGTATTTGTAAGGATACAATTATCGTCGGTATGTTGGGGTTTTGTATACAAAATTTATTACTGCCTTGCGAGGAGTAACATGACCACAAGTCGGGTTGACAGTACCGTGGGTGGTAATTGATATGACTTGGAAACAAATGTAATTGCGAGACCGCCCTCAATATTGTACAATGGTTTTTATTAAAACTTTATTGAACTGGGATTCACTCACCAGTATTTCCCACTGACAAAATGTTTTTAAACGCGTTTCAGGTAAGAAAATGTGAAAGCCAAATAGAAACCAACTGGACAGCACTGAAGGCTTGAAAAAGTGGCAATAAAGTTACCTAAAAGAAATAAATGTTTTTACTAAATAAAAATAGGATTTATTCCTCTGAAAATGTGTGTACGGAAAACTTGGGTTTTATCCCTTGTGTTTAATATTATGAAAGTGTGGTATTTTACTCTGATAAAATATTTTCTAACTACGGTCCTGATGTAAATTCCGCTACCAAATTAGACAAAATACCAGATACTACCAAAACTGGTCGCGGCCGCCCGTTCCCGGGACTGTTAGGGGACGGGGGTTGCGATAGAAGCTGGTATCAGAGCTAAGCCACTGATTCAGCCACATAAGTGTTCTGTTGATACCAAAATTCAAAGTGTTAGGAAATAAATTACGGAAATACGTGCATAATTGTATTTTGTTATGTGTTATTTGACTATTTGTTAGTTTTCAGTATGAGCGACCAAGGACCATCTGATGTGTACCGTCAATTGTCTGGTTCGCCTAGAAGCGAAGGTGCCTCTTCTCAGCCTACCCTCTCGGGGTACTCTGCTGATACGGAAGAAGGAATATTCGTATTTAAGGCTCAATCTGAAGAGCCATTTCCTCAGAAAAAGAGGGGATGGTTCAGTAGGGGAGCACATGAGCGTAGAAAGCGTATGAAAAAGTTACAAGACCAGAGAGCACTAGCCGCAGCCAAAAGAGAAACCAATGCTTATGCCCAGGATATGCTTAATAGGGGTATAGCCAACATCCATATCTTAGCAACCACTGCAGCTGACCCAAACCTGGAGCAAATGTTAGCACCCCAACCACAACCACCAATTCCTGACCAACCGATGGAGATAGAAAATCCTGAAAATCAAATAGAAATGCATGATTTCAATCCGGAAGAAATACCTAGGGTACCTGCACCAAATCCCCTAGACCCAAATTACGACCCATGATGGGACGACAATAGGGACTATGTGCAATGTTACCCGATACACGAAGATATGCCCATGCCGAACCTAGGAGCCTACCCAGGGTTAGATCCTCTAGATCCCTATTACGATAATGATGTATTCATTAGAGAGATTCTGGAAAATCCTTACCCATACCAGGCCCCATACCAGGAACCCACACCCTAGATTCCGAACCCAGTCCTAGAACCTGTACCCCCAATGAGTGAAGAAAACGTACAAGAACTTAGGACGTTTGGTGAGGAAATTCTAGAATAGTGAAAGAATGAGACAGGTGGGAGAGCGACTCTTTTGGAAGTACGACGAGCGCAATATGGATTTCTGGATGAATCCATATCCGTAGAAGTGAGGAGGGAGAAGGTTATATAATAATAATAATAATATAATGTATTAATAAAATATGTGTGTATTTGTATGGAAAAAAAAACTACGGATGCCTATTACTAGTAGTGTAACTTTAAATTTCAGTCGGTATTGTAATTTTAATTCCAGTACTGGTGTGTAATAAATGCATACTATATGAATAGAGTAAAGTCGCAATGATCTACGCTTTTGACCCAAATGCATGTCATGTGATTGGCTATATTAAATATTATTTTGTGATATTAATGTGTGGTAAATGTTTAAAATTCAGATGGACAACGAAGTGAACCAGGAAAACCAGAGTGATCACCCGAATAACGATAATCTAAATAATGAGAATCTGAACAACAACAATGGAAACCAAGTGGATAATAGTGCCATTCAACACATAGTGGCACAAGGAATCATAGATGCAATGCCATTTATTATCCAAACTATTAGAGAAGCTGATAATAAAAGTAAGCATAGTAGTAAGCGACCAACTGAACCTGAACACAGCGTAAACAATGGACCTGTACTTCAAGTGCCCATTCCCAAAAGAAGAAGAATCATGTCGTATGGTTGTTCTTATAAAGAATTCTGGTCATGCAAACCAATAGAATTCTCGGGCAATGAATGACCCATTGCAGCTCTACGCTGGATAGAAAAGACCGAGGCTGTTTTAAAAATAAGCAAATGTACTGAAGAAGACAAGATAATGTTTGTTTCTAATCTGTTTAAGAACTCAGCCTTAGAATGGTGGAACACTATCCTCCAGTCAAAAGGAAGTGATACGGTTTACAACATGGAATGAGAGGAATTTAAAAATATGGTAGAAAAGAAATTCTGCCCTCCCAATGAAAAGGAACAGATAGCAAATAAATTTCTGAACCTTAGAATGACCAGGGTAGATAGTAAGGGTTATACTACCACATTTTTTGAATATGCTAGAATAGTGCCAACCCTTGCATCACCTGAACCGGTATTAATCTCCCCATACATCTGGGGATTAATTGGAGAGATTAGACATATAGTCAAGGCAGCTAGACCCCAAACTATAGAAGAAGCTGTAGAACTAGCAAATACCTTGACAGATGAATTAATCCGTACTAGAGAAGAAGACCAGAGGATAAACCTAACCCAAAGGCTTACTCAAGAATTCCGTTCTGGGAATTCCAACCTTAGGAATGTAGGTTCTACCTCTGCACCATACTGTAAGGCCTGCAAAAAGAAGCATGCAGGAAGATGCTCCACGTACTGCAATTTCTGCAAAGTACCAGGACACAAGGAAGAAGACTGCAGAAGGAAACCTACTAATGGACTGTGCTTCAACTGTGGAGAAAAAGGTCACATCAAGCCAAATTGTCTGAAATTAGCTCCACCTGCGAACAACAAGAACACTAAAGATGCCAGCGCATTTGTTCTGACTGCAGATGAAGCCAAAATGATTCCGGACGTGATAACCGATACGTTTTTAGTTAATGATATTTTTGCTAAAGTATTATTTGACTCTGGTGCAAACCAAAGTTTTATCAATACTTCGTTTTGCAAACTTCTAAATCAATCATTAACTAAACTACCACAAGAATGTCTAGTAGAGACAGCAAATGGAGAAACCGTTAGGATTTCTGAAATCTTGCAGGGGGCAAGAATAGAAATTTTAAATCAAAAGTTTATTGCAAACCTTTACCCAATGAATCTGGTAGGATTTGACATTGTATTAGGAATGGATTGGTTAACAACCAATAAAGCTAATATTTCATGTGATCAAAAGTCAATTCAAGTAAATTCACCAAGAGGTGAAAAGATCACAATTAAAGGTGATAAACCATCTAGATCCACAAAATTCATCTCTGTGATGAAAACTGCAAGTTATATAAGAAAAGGATCTATAGTGTATTTGATTTCCATAATGACTAACACTATAGGAAAAGAACTAAAAGACATTCCAGTAGTGTCTCAGTTTTCAGATATATTTCCAGAAGAATTGCCAGGGCTACCGCCAGATAGGGAAGTCGAATTCAGAATCTATCTGCTACCAGGAACGGCACCGATTGCCAAAGCACCTTATCGTTTGGCGCCTGCAGAAATGCAGGAACTGAAGAAACAGTTAGTCGAATTGTTGGAGAAAGGATTCATACAGCCAAGCTCATCGCCGTGGGGAGCACCGATTTTATTCGTCAAAAAGAAGGACGGATCAATGCGTATGTGCATTGACTACCGTGAATTGAACAAGGTCACGATTAAGAATCGGTACCCATTACCAAGGATCGATGATCTGTTCGATCAACTGCAAGGAGCTCGATTTTTCTCTAAAATCGATCTATGATCAGGATATCATCAACTAAAGGTACAGGAAGAGGACATTCCTAAAACCGCATTTAGAACAAGGTATGGCCATTATGAATTTACTTTCATGCCATTTGGTTTAACCAATGCCCCAGCTGCATTTATGGACATGATGAACCGAATATGTAAGCCATATTTGGATAAATTCATAATTGTTTTTATTAATGATATTCTCATTTACTCTAAGAGTAAAGAGGGACATGCAAAGCATTTGCACGCACTTTTAAGTCTATTAAGAAAGGAAAGACTTTACGCTAAATTTTCAAAATGCGAGTTTTGGTTAGAGCAGGTACAGTTTCTTGGACACTTAGTTAACCATGAAGGAATTCATGTGGATCCAACAAAGATCGAGGCGATTACCAAATGGAAACCCCCTGAATCACCAACTGAAGTTAGAAGTTTCTTAGGATTGGCCGGTTATTATAGAAGATTTATTCGAGATTTTTCTAGAATAGCCATTCCCTTAACCAAGCTAACCTGTAAATCCATTAAGTTTGAATGGGGACCAAAACAAGAAGAAGCCTTTAGAACTCTTAAGCAAGGATTAACCAACACACCCATACTAGCGTTACCAGAAGGAACTGAGGACTTTGTAGTCTATTGTGACGCTTCTAAGTTAGGTTATGGATGTGTGTTAATGCAACGTCAAAAGGTTATAGCTTACGCCTCTAGACAACTTAAGAATCAGGAAGAAAATTATTCAACCCATGATTTGGAATTAGGAGCCATAATTTTTGCCCTTAAGATTTGGAGACATTACCTTTATGGTAGTAAGTTTACCATATTCACAGATCATAAGAGTTTAAGGTATGTTTTCGGGCAAAAAGAGCTGAATATGAGACAAAGACGCTGGATGGAAATTCTTAGTGATTATGATTGTAATATTCAATATCATGCAGGAAAAGCCAATGTAGTGGTTGATGCTTTAAGTCGAAAGCATCATGAGAAGCCAAAAAGGGTACGTTCTCTTAAATTAAGTCTACAAGTAGCTTTAAATGATCAAATTAGAAAAGCACAAGAATCAGTAATCAAGGATGACACTGAAAAATTAAAAGGAATAATTAAGGAATTAGAACAAGGAACAGATGGAATTTGGAGATTTAATAAAAAGAGAATGTGGATACCTAAATTAGGAAACCTACGTCATCATATATTAGAAGAAGCCCATAAGTCCAAGTATACGATACATCCAGGAAGTGATAAGATGTACCAGGATTTAAGGAAAAATTTCTGGTGGGTAGGAATGAAGAAGGATATAGCAGCTTATGTTTCTAAATGTTTAACCTGTTCACAAGTCAAAGTTGAACACCAGAAACCCTCAGGATTGCTGCAACAACTAGAGATGCCAGTTTGGAAATGGGAGTTGATAACAATGGATTTTGTTACCAAATTACCCAAAACAAGAAAAGGTAATGATACAATCTGGGTGATTGTAGATAGGCTAAATAAATCAGCCTATTTCCTACCAATGAAAGAAACTTTCAGTATGGAACAATTAGCCAAACTGTATGTAAATGAAATCGTTTCATTACATGGAATTCATTTATCAATTGTTTCTGATAGGGATAGCCGTTTTACCTCTCATTTTTGGGCAAGTTTCCAAAAAGCAATGGGAACCAAGTTGAACCTAAGCACAACCTATCATCTTCAAACGGATGGACAAAGCGAAAGGACAATTCTAACAATGGAGGACATGCTTAGAGCTTGTGTAATTCATTTCGGGGATAACTGGGAAGATCACTTACCGTTAATAGAATTCTCTTATAATAACAGTTATCACACAAGTATCAATGCTGCACCATTCGAAGCACTTTATGGACGAAAGTGCAGAACCCCAGTCTGTTGGGTAGAAATTGGGGAAAAGCAACTATCTGGACTTTAGATAGTGCAAGAAACAACTTACAAGATCATTCAAGTCAAGGAACGACTAAAAGCAGCACATGATCGACAAAAGAGCTACGCTGATAACAGACATAAGCCATTGGAATTTCAGGTAGGAGATAAAGTATTGTTAAAAGTTTCTCCTTGGAAAGGAGTAGTCAGATTCATCAAGAGGGGAAAGCTAAGTCCCAGGTATATTGGACCTTTTGAGATTATTAGAAGAATAGGACCTGTAGCTTATCAGCTACAACTGCCAGAGGAAATGGCAGGAATACATGATGTATTTTATGTATCTAATCTCAAGAAATGCCTAGCTGATGAATCACTCGTAGTACCTCTTAAGGATATAGAGGTAAATGAACAACTTAAGTTTGTAGAGAAGCCTCTACAGATTGAAGACAAGAAAGTCAAGAACCTCAAGCACAAGAGACTATTCCAGTAGACCTAGATCAATCGGCCCGCCTGTGAAGCGTGAATACTATAACAACTCTCAAAATATTTAAAATATCCTAATATGTCTTAAAATACCCCCCATACGTAAAAACGGGCCCTGAATACCTTTTATATATTTAAAATTAATTAAAAATGAATTTTTGGGTTCAGGCGGGCCGCGTAAGCCATCCCCGAACCCTTACGCGGGCCGCGATAATTAAAGGTCCAGCAAACCCCAGTGTTGACATGTGTCACGCAACGTGTTGACCCTAGTCATGACCCGGATCACCTATGGCCTAGTCCACCTACTAGGCGGGCCGCGTAGCCCCTTGGCTACTCTTACGCGGGCCGCGAGAAGGCCCAAATCAGGCCCTATATAAAGGAGGCATCGGATCTTCAATCTACTCGCTCATTTCTTTTCTTTCTAATCGAATTCTGAAGTAGTAGAAGCTAATACTCGGGTCTAATACCCCCTAAATAGCGAGGTTCTGCTCCGTTGTAAGTATCATAACCCCTGGATACGTATTAGATACTCTGCCCGATTGATCTAGGGTTCCGTAATGGCTGTCGTGGTTCTGCCCGACGTAGTCGTTGGAATGCCGTCTCGGGGAGGGTATTACTAATGTTAAAATGGGTTATTATACTAACACGTGTGCATTTGTGTAATGTATAGATTATTCCCAGGAAATTCTTACTGAATACCTAAGACAGCAATGTGAGTAATCATCTTTTTTTGGTGTAAATCTTTTTGTGAATAATCTCCTTTTTGCAAACTGTTTTACAAAACCTCACTTAATTAATTATATATTAAACGGTTATTGAGTATTTGTAAGGATACAATTATCGTCGGTATGTTGGGGTTTTGTATACAAAATTTGTTACTGCCTTGCGAGGAGTAACATGACCACAAGTTGGGTTGACAGTACCGTGGGTGGTAATTGATATGACTTGGAAACAAATGTAATTGCGAGACCGCCCTCAATACTGTACAATGGTTTTTATTAAAACTTGATTGAACTGGGATTCACTCACCAGTATTTCCCACTGACAAAATGTTTTTAAACGCGTTTCAGGTAACAAAATGTGAAAGCCAAATAGAAGCCAGCTGGACAGCACTGAAGGCTTGAAAAAGTGGCAATAGAGTTACCTAAAAGAAATATATGTTTTTACTAAATAAAAATAGGATTTATTCATATGAAAATGTGTGTACGGAAAACTTGGGTTTTATCCCATGTGTTTAATATTATGAAAGTGTGGTATTTTACTCTGATAAAATATTTCCTAACTACGGTCCTGATGTAAATTCCGCTGCCAAATTAGACAAAATACCAGATACCACCGAAACTGGCCGCGGCCGCCCGTTCCCGGGACTGTTAGGGGACGGGGGTTGCGACAAATACCAACGTTGGTAATGGGTTTAGTGTTTGCGATGGACTAGTCAATCAGTTGTTATTGAACGAGCCAAATTTCAGTGAACGAAACTCCGACGGAGGGCGGTGGAGGAGGAGAAGACCGGAGAGATTGGTGGTTGGGGTACGATGATTGGGAAAGATGGTTTAATTGGGAACTATCACACCCCGACCACGTAAAACAGGAAATCGTGGCGGAAACGTCGGGGAGTGTTGTAACAGAATTATTGTTTCACAACCATGGCATACAAAGTTATATTTTATTCATCAAACCAGTAACAATGTCTTGCACGGAGTCAGGTAGACCATCGATGTACCTCTCAATAGCCTTTTCGAGTGGGGTAACCATTGTTGGGCAAAGTAAGCTTAACTCCTCATACCTATCAGTATACGCCCAGTGCTCACTACTTTCTTGCTTCAGATCATCAAACTCCCTCTTCAAAGCTCGCAGTACACGACGGGGACAAAACTCCCTCATCATAAGAGTTCTCAGTTCAACCCATGTTTGTGCTAAAGCAACTTCAGCACCACGATCTCTCATAACCCCGTTCCACCATGTCAAAGCCCTCTTCTGAAATACGCTAGAAGCAAACTCGACCTTCCGGTTCTCAGGACACAGAACGTGACGGAATGTACTCTCAATGCTCTCGAACCATTGAAGGAGCCTAGTTGCCCCTTCGGTACCACTGAACTTGAGTGGTTTAGCCGAATTGAAGCTCTTGAAGTTACAAGGAGCATTCTGATTGTTATTGGCTTGGTTCACCTGAACGATGATGTTTGGGAGTGCGGCAGCCATGTGCTATGCCAGAATATCTGCCATTTCGGCATTTGTTAACGGGTTTTCACGTCGAGGAGGCATGCTAATAAGAGGAAACATGAGAGGAAACGAGTGAGATGATTAGATGAAAAGAACGAGATGAAACAAAATCAACAAAAGCAAGGATGGTGGTCATTCGTCCGTATCACAAAGCAAACAAATGACACACAGTGACTAATCAAAGTAAATGGGTCCATAAATAATGCTTAGCGAAGACATGCTCGCCTATAAGTGAACACTCACCCCAAGAGTTCCCAAGTAAGAGTGACTGGTCCAATTATGTGGATTTGTACGAACACTCTAGCCTTAGACAGAAAACCCAGGGTACATGCATTCACCCTTCCAGTTTGCACGTGTTCACACTATTTAGAACCCAAAACTTTGACGAGATTTTGAAAACTTGGAAGGCATAAGGCCCAAAAGAATCATTCAAAAAAAAATGATAAATTTTCAAAATCAATTTGAAAAATCAAAAAGTGTTCAAAACCATATAATAAACCATTTGAAAACAGAAGATTGTTTTTCAAAAATCGTTTCAGAAAATTGGGTTCTTGTTTTGGTGATCACCTAAGGATAGGTGAAGTGCATGTTTTAAGATCTAAACACAAGACAACTTGTGTTGGGGTCCTAGAAAGGTTATAGTCTAGGTCAAAGCCTTACTAATAACCTAATTCTCTATAACCATTGGCTCTGATACCAACTCTTCTGTCACACCCCGACCACGTAAAACAACAAATCGTGGCGGAAACGTCGGGGAGTGTTGTAACAGAATTATTGTTTCACAACCATGGCATACAAAGTTATATTTTATTCATCAAACCAAAGAGTTACATTGTCTTAAAACAAAATGAAACAAAGAGTACATAACATGTTTTGACTAGTCTAGCTTCGTTTTATGTCACTAAGGCCCAAGTCCACCCTAGCGTGTCACGAACAACCTATGCATTTGCTCCTGAAACACATGTGAAAATAGGTACGTCAGCATAAAAATGCCTGTGAGATACATAAGTTTTGTGAAAATAGGATTCATGACTTAAGTTTGAGAAAATGTTTAATAAAATTCAGCCATGAACCTTGTAAATTGTTTTGTTTTGTAAATCATTTGAAAAGCGATAAAATCAGATGATATGTATAAGTAAAAGAATAATGTATGGTTAATTAAATAACCAAGTAAAATAAGTTGTATAAATTAAGCTGTTTTGTAAGTCAAAGTCTTGTGTAAAATATGTTATTTGTGTAAAAATGTATAAGTCCAAATTGAATGATTTAAATAATGCTACGACATGTAATACAATACAAGCACTTATATATAGGATGTGACAACCGGTGATTTACAGCTCTTAATTACGTAATCAACAGGAGATTAACGCGATAATAAATGGTGCTTACAGCACAAATTAACTTAATTAGGCGTTTGGAGTGCCTAGGAACTCCTATACGACTTTACAGTGCGCGAACGGTGGTTTACAGAGAAACCTGCTGAATATTACAAGACAACGAACTGATACCGTACAAGATACTGACAACTCCGACAAATATTAAATTTTTACGATATATTCTAGCTTCGTAATTAAATTTTAGCAATCGTAATTGAAACCAGCTCGTAAAACAGAATAAAGATGGCAACGATGTAATTTTTCGCGATTATTACCGTTATCAACGCGCGAACGTGATTACGACATATACCGACATTATTTTTACATGTTTTTAACACTAAAATATTATTTTACTAGACTACGGTGATTTCGGTTTTAAAAACGTGTCTCGGGCCATTTACACACGAGATGGGCTTGTGGGCCCCGGGCTCAAGCCCGAAACCCACAAGCCTAAAGCTACATATAATATATTAGATCTCTCACTTGAAGATCTATTCAAGATCCATACATAATCTGTACAAGATCTTGCCAAAATCTTATAAAATCACTATAAAATCACTACAATATCTACACAAATCTCTTCAAGAGATCTTGTTTCAATGGATATAACATGTGACCTGAATGTAAATTATATACATTAAAGGCAATAAAACCTTCCCTCTTCTTTCATTCTATTAATACACAGACAACTCACACCCAAAGACACAAACTCAGAAGATCATTCAACTTCACAGGATCTAAACCCAAATCAAACACCTCTCGAATCCCTCTCACCTCCCTCTCGATCTATATACTGCAACACATATTACACCATTTCTCAAACAAAAGCAAACAACCAAACACACATACCTCCTGCTCGCCCCCCCCCCCAGACTTTCACCCTCTGTCTCCTCTCATCTCGCTGATCGATGAAATCCGGCAGCCGGTGGAGCACCGGCAAGCAGATGAAGGCCGACCACCATTCAGGGTGGTCCGACGATGACGGTTTCTTCGGCGGTTTCTCCCGAATACGACGCCCCCATCCCCTTTTTCTTCTTCGATTAACAATTGGAGCACCACCACCACTGTCCGGTGGTGGTGCGGCGGCTGCAGCAGGCAGAGAGAGAGACGTGACTGAGAGAGAGAAGCTGAGAAGAGAGAGACAGATGACGGCGGAGAAGAGCGGCGCCGCCGCTCACGGCGGCGGCAGTGAAGAAGCATGGCGGCGTTGAGGGTGGGTGTCGACGGGTTTCACGGTAAAACCCTACCCTCTGTTTATATTGTTTTCTTGTTTATTTGAGAATTTAGTATTGCTGCTGTGATGATGATGGATGTTGACGGTGGGAACCAGCTCCGACCGCCGGAACTCGACGAAGACAGCCTGTCAACAGCTCGGGTACTACTCAGCAGATCGGTTCCGTTCGGGTCCTATTCGGGGCGGATGCGGTTCGAGTTATTTTGGAGCGGCTCGGTTTCGGGTTCTTACGGTCAGATCATCGGTTCAAGATTCTGGGTCGGATCGACTCGGTCAAACCGAGTCAACTCAGTTGACTCGGTCAACCCAGTCAACCCTTTCAGCAAACGACACGAGAATTTTGGGTAATAGTTAAAGTCGTGATTTCGTTATGTTATCTTTATAATTTTTATCTAACGTGACAAACGAGCTCAACCCGACTAACGATTTTGCATTTAGTGAATTGGTTTTCATATTTGGCATTTTGATATATTTCCGTTGGTGCATACATCTGTCGACTTCGTCTTATATCGAGTCTGGGTTGCGTTGCAGATCTGATCAAGCATGATGTCATCATATCCAATGATGACATCATAAAGATGACATCATCATGTGCAACATACACAAGAAATTGAATGTTCACAAAAGACAAAAAAAATCAAATTTGATTTCGTTTTAACTTGGATTTTGTGATTTCGCTTGAATTGTTTTTTTAATTGATTTCACTTGAATTGTCAAAGGTGTCTTTCAAGCGAAATAGCATGTACTATAAATAGGCTAGTGGTCTTGTCATTTGTAACATTTTTCAGAATCGATACCGAAGTGCTGCTGGTATTTCTTGTGACTGTAATCGCTGTTAATTCAATATACAAGAAGGTTAAAGTAATAATCAAGCTGTTTCGAGTCTATGCGTCTGTTTCCGCCTTTCGTATAGTCTAAGAACTCTTTCGAACGACTCATTCAGGTCGCGATTCGATCCTACAGGTGGTATCAGAGCTCAGGACGAGGAGTTCATACCAAAACAGCCTGTTTTCATCACAAATTCTGTTTTCTACACCTTCTTTTTTAAAATTAAAATTTTTTCACGGTTAAAATCGGCTCAAACTTTCACATTATACTCATAATCATGTTTTAACAAATCCTAGAAAATTTCAACATTAAAATCGATATAAAACTTGACTTTTTCGTAATTTCGCTTGAAATCTCGTTCGAAATGCTGATGTCATCATGATTCCGCTTGAGTTTACACCGTGATTCCGCTCGAAAAGTCTGCTGATTCCGCTCCAAATTGTTTCATTTGGTATTCCGCTTGTAAAACAGTTGTTGATTCCGCCTCAAACAGGATTTCGCTTGAAATTGTGTAGACTGATTCCGCTTGAATTAGTACTGTTAGTTGATTTGTTGATTTTGCTTGAACAAGTGTTAGTTTGAAAGATAGTTGATTTTGCGTGAACACACATTCTCGGTCCAATCAAATAATAGTAATCAACAGTGTTGGCCCAATCATATATTAGAGTCAAAAGTCAAAAGTGGGTTTATCGACCCAATCACAGTTTGTTTGTAAATTGTCATGGCTCTTTCATGTTTTGTCGGTTTAGTGGATCTATCGGCCCAATGAAATTAAGTTTGGTATTAAACTTTGTCAGCCATCAATCCATATAGTGCATGTAAAGAAGTAATATCAGTTCACAATGAAACCGTGTCACGTGAAAGTTGTGTCAGGGTACATCTAATTGATCGGGTCATTTTATCTTGGGTTTGTAAAGTCGTGCATGTGAGTATATTACAATAATCTCAAGTGCGGCCCAATCAGATGTTATTGAATAAGCAGCCCATGTGACTTCACATTTGCGGCCCAATAGAATTAAGTCTATATTGATAGATTGTCGGCCATTTACATGAGATTTGAGAAGGAGTTGTGTTAAATGTCATTGAGATTCGATAAAGTCTTGTCAGGCCCATGTGATTGTCATCAATCATTGTGAGGCCCAATGAGATTTCATTTCGTCAACAGTTTGTCAGATCCTTGAGTAAATTGTCAAGAAGGTCCATGTAAATTGTCACAAAGTCTTGCAAAATGCCTGCAGTCTCATCTTTTGAGTGTAAAAAGAAGGTCCATGTAAACCTAGAGAAGTCATCAACAATAACCAAACAATATTTCTTCTTTTTGAGACTCATGACTTGTACTGGGCCAAACAAGTCCATGTGCAGCATTTGCAAACGCTGGGTTATTTTGGACTCTTCAATGGGCTTCAAAGAGCTTTTATGTTGTTTTCCTTTTAAACAGGAAACACAATGCTCAGGACATGAAAACATTTTTTGTGGTAAGCCTCTCACTAAGCCAATTTTTGAAATTTCATTGATTGTCTTGAGATTTGTGTGCCCCAGTCTTTTGTGCCATAACTCTGTCTCTTTGTTAGAGGCAGCTGAGAATAGACAGGCATCAGTTCTAGGACACTCTTTTGACATATCAACAACATAAACATTGCCACTTCTTTGAGCAACAAGTTTTGTTTTTCCTGATTTTATTATTGCTTCAATCTTTTCAACCATTTCTGGTCCAACAATCCTACAACACTCCTTTGTGAAGAATGTCCCATACCCCTTGTCACTCATTTGTGAGACACTCAGGAGGTTGAATTTCAGATTGTCTATTAGACTGACATTTTCAAATTTTATATTTCCAGACTGAACTGTACCAGACCCCAGAACTTTCCCTTTACTATTATTCCCAAAGGATATATCACCCCCTCCATGGATTTTGAAATCTTTGAGTAGGGCTTTACATCCTCTCATGTGCCTGGAGCCTCCACTGTCTACATACCAAAGGCTATCTAAGCATGTAGAAGTTCCCTTGGTAGCAGCCATCATGGCACAATTGCATTGAAGATCATCATCTTCATCAGCTCTCCCTTCTCCTTCACCAACTTTCTTCAATTCTTCTTTCCCTTTGTCATCTTTGGACCAAGGGTCGGACAGTGGTTCAATCAGGGTTTCTGAATTTTCTCCCAGCAGTAGTTCATCAGCAACTGCAGTAACCACTGCTTCAGCAACTTCATCCACTGTTTCAGCATTTAGCTGTTAACCTTCAGTTTCAAACCCTTCTGTTATTGACTCGAATGCAATCAAACAAAATTCATCATCAAAAGTATCATTAGTAGCATAGAGAGCAAAATTTTCATCACCAAGTTCATCAGGCATGTTGCTCCAATCAACAAAGCCTTGTGTGAAAAAGCTTTGCTGATCTGGTTGTGTCATTGTTGGAGCAGCTTGTTGAGGTGCAACAGGTTGCACTTGTGCCTGAGGAACAGGGGCTTGAACATACTGAATTTGTGGAATAGTGTTTTGAACATAATGCACAGGCACAGGGGTTGCAGCATAATGAGTAGTGTTAACATGTGCTGCAGGGGCATATTGGGTATAGTGCACAGTGTTTTGCTGTTGTGGTCTAGGGTTTGAACTAGGATGAGTAATTATTGGACCAGTGGTTTGACTCCTACATTCCCTAGCAAAATGACCTAGCCTATTACACTTGTAACACTTGATTTTCGACTTATCCAACCCCACCCTTAAATTCCCATGAAGCCCTAGGAATTTTCTCCCTGATCTTTTGTAGAATTTGCTTGTTCTAACACTAAGCAAAGCCAATTGATGCAATATGTCCATCTCTTCTAAGTCAGTGGGATCAAAGTGTTGTAAATCATTGAGTTCAAAGCACAAGTTATCTGACATCTGGTTTTCATTATTTGCAGTTAAAGCATAATTTGCAGAGTGAGAATCAGAGTTGTTAAAATTACCACCAGTAGTTATGTCAATAAAATGATCATAACTCTGATCCTTGCTGCTGCTACCAGATTCTTCCTGACCAAACAGAGCTGTGCTGCCAAATGAATAGTCATCAGTAACTTTGCCAGACTCTTGCAACTTCCTTTTCTTGTTTAACTCCCTTTCATAGGTCAGGAGTCTACCATGGAGTTGGGTCAGGGTCAGGTCTTTGAACTCAGCTGAATTCCTGGTGTCAAAAGCAATTGTGTCCCATTTTTCGGGCAATGATCTAAGGAACCTGCTATTTTGAGTTGCATTTGGAAATGTAACTTTAACAAGCCTCAGTTCACTGATGAGACAGCTGAAACGCTCAAATTGTTGGGTTAGTGATTCCCCTTTGATGTGACAAAATGTTTCATACTGCTGATTCAGAATTTCCCTGTTGTTTTCAATAACCTCTTCCGTTCCCACAAATTGTTCCTTCAATGCATCCCACAATTCTTTGGCACTGTTATAGTGTAACAACCCAGCATAGATTTCATTGGGTAATGTAGAAGCTATGATGCTAAATGCTTTGGCATCGAGTTCGAACTTTTGGAAATCAGATTCAGTATAATTTTCAGTTGGTTTAGGAACGAAATTCTTTGTATCCTCAGCACTTGGTACCATGGGAACATGAGGACCAAAAACAACAGACCTCCAACATCCAGTGTTCTGTTGAGCAAGGATGTGACTCATCCTTCTCTCCCAGATGTTGTACTCATTACGTTTGAGCATAGGTGGTTTAAAAAGAGAGCCAATGTTATTCTTATCATCTTGTGATTGTGACGTTATCCTGGTTGTTTTACAGGCACTGATTAATCAACTTTAATGATGATTAAACCTTGCTCTGTTTTTCAACAAAACGAACAAACTATCAGTATCAACGTTTGTGAGCTGAACTATTTATGTCAAAATGATTGTTAAATCAAATTTGACTGTCCAAGCTCTGATACCAATTGTTAGGATCTGAGTTTGGATTGATTGTGATTTGTGTTTGAATTTAGATGAACAATGAAAGAGTAGTGCAGCGGAAATTAAATGGAAGCAAACTTTTCACAATCAAACAGAAGAAATGCTTTCAATCATACATTTTCAACACAGAATCAAATGATTAAATTTATTTCAAACTTTGATTACAATGCATGTATGATTCGCAAACTCCCCCTCAGCCTGAGGTCAGTATTTGTTCGTGTAGGAAGAAGATGGTGAAAGAGCTAAACAGAACAATACAGAGCACTGTTCTATTTATAGGCACTAGCAAACTACTGAGCATCTAAGCTAACGTCACCATGAAAGTGACATCTAACCTCCTAACAAACTCTTAACAACTGACCTATACAAACACTGCTATACTAACTACTGATGTTACAGTTTATTACATATAGTAAACATAAACAGCTGCTGCATCCTTCCACTACTGTGAACCCAGCAGTACTTGTCATGATCAGCAGTGCCTGAAACAAGGCAGTAGATTGAGCAGCAGAGCTTTAGTTCTTCACAGTCTTTGACTTGATTAGCAGTTGTATGTCAGCAGTTTGCATGATCAGCAGATAGGAGGTCAGCAGATGTTGAAACCACTTTCAAGGGGAGAGATTTGCATGCAAACATCTGCTTATTCTGGATCTACTGCTCTGATCCAGTTTTGGCTTTCATTATCTGTTCCTTTGGCAGGGTTCAATCCCAACAATACGAAAGCTTAGTTGCAGGAAGAATTGGTAATCCGATGCTCACAAAAGAAGATTACGACCAAATCGATGCAGAAGAACTTGAGTTGATGGATGTGAAGTGGTGTTTAGCAAGTGCTGTGAGGAGAGCAGAAAAGTTTCAACAGATTACTGGCAGAGATGAGTTTCGAGGAATGGCTACCTCTCCATTGGGCTTTGACAAATCTAAAGTAACCTGTTTCCGATGTAAAGGAAAGGGTCACTTTAAACGGGAGTGCAAAAACCAAGAATCAACTGGGAGTCAAGAAAAGAACAATTATTATCAGAAATCAATTTTTCATCAGATTGAACAACAACCATCGTCATCTCATGTCAATGACAATGGAAAGAAGAAAGCTTTAATCATTCATCAAGACGATGAAAAGGTTGTAGAGGGTTTTAGTTGGGACAAATACATACCTGATTCAGCTTTAGTTGCCTGAGTACTGGAAGATGAAGCTAGTCATAAGAGAATTCCAATATTTCCAGATTTAGGAAGCGATGTTGATACTGATGATGAGGAAGATATCTTAGCAAATGTAGAAAAAGCATTGATCCTGACAGCTTTAATTTTTTCTATGCAGATAAGGTTGAGATGCTGAATCAAAAGAAGATTGACAGATTGAAGAGAGAGCTGGAAGCAGCAAAGTTACTCGCAAATGAAAAAGCAAAGACAAAATTTGATGAAACAAAAGTTGAAGCAGTAATTAAGAATGCAATAGAAAAGATTGTTGAAGTGGAAAAAGTGGTGGAGAAAATAGTTGAAGTTGAGAAAGCCATCGAAGTTGAGAAGATAGTTGAAAAAATGGTTGAAGTTGAAAAACCATCTTTGAAATGTTCAGAATCTTGCAAAGCTTGTAAGGAAAAAGACAAGAAAATTGCTGAATTAGAAAAGATTAAAGAAGATTTACTGTCTGATGTGAAGTATGTGAAGGAGTCGTACGATGTGCTGAACAGGACAGTTGATAGTCTGAAAAAGACGAATTCAGATATTGAAAAGGCAAATGACAAAATGAGTGCAACATTAATGACAAAGCAGAGTGTTATCAATGAGTATATTGAAGACTGTGCTAAGCTGAAGAAAGAGTTGGAACTTGAGAAGATTGAGAGTGAAAGGATTAAACGATTACTGTTGAGTTATACTACTTGTGATTATCTGATTGATCGTGTTTATCCTACTGTTGCAGGTCTTGAGGCTTTTAAGAAGGTAAAGACTGAAGATACTGATACTGGTAAGAAACCAAGTGTCAAGTATAATAAATGTCCGCCTCCTATCTTTGAGAGTTATTCTCCTAGGAAACCAAATGAGGAACGAGTAGACAAGGCTCTAAACATCAAGTTAAAGTCTGAAATCATTGATGAATTACCAGACAATATTGATGTTACATTCACAGCGTCTGACACTGATCATGAGTCTGAGTTAGTTAAGAGAGTTGTCGATCAGGTGTTGGATATGGATGAAGAGTCAAAGTCATAGTCTAAGTCAGATAGTTCGAGTTCGCCTGAGAAGAGTCCGAGTTCACTGGTTAAGAGGGTTTACAACAAGGAATTTTTATTATCAAAATCTAATTTGAATGATGAATCAATCAATTTGGGTTATATTTTGAATGATTCAGACAAACTATATTCTGATAATGAATTCCCAATAAGAAGTGTTAAAACTGAAATGACCAAAAAGGTTTTCAAATTAACAGAAATTAATATTTCTGAAATAAAAGATTTAAATCTTTTTGCAAAACCTAAACCTTACACTTCAAGGATTAAACAAAGAGTAAACAAGAAAATGGGTTACGGTTGTGGTTATAATTTCCAAAAGAAATCAAACCATAATGGTAATCTCAAAAGGAAAGGTCTTGGTTCCATTTCATCAGAAAATTATAAAAATCAGAAAACTTATAAACCAAAAACAAAATTTGTTTCAGGAGGAAGTTCAGAGGATGAACAGAAGAAACCGTTTTGGAAGCAGTCAAACCAGGAGTTTCTTGCTGAAGTGAAGAAGAATGTGAGGAAGTTTGCTCAAAGAGTTGACAGAAGAACCTGTTTCAAATGCCAGGAAGTTAGACACATAGCTTGGAATTTCCCCAAGACCAACTATCAAAAACAGGGAGTTTCTTCTAACTCTGTTTTGAGAAAGACTTGTGTTGTAGGACCGGTTTTTACGCCGTTCGATTGCGTAACGAACGTTTCACGTGCGGAATCCGTGAACGAACGTGACCGAACACACGATAACGTACTACTAATGTGATTCCATTGCTAAATTTGACGTGTACGGTACAAGAATCACAAATACAATACTTTCTCTCTCTACTTTCTCTCTCTAGAAAGTCTTCTCTCCAAGTCTTCTCCTAAACTCTTTCAAGAACTAACTAAACTAGTGACATAATCCCCTATTTATATGGTCAAGGCTATTTAATGAAAGTTCACATTAATTACAAGTTTGCCACCTTGCCATTTCTAACTAAATATGACATTATGCGCTTGATTCCTCCCGGCTTTTCACTACGACTCGGATTGACGGAGGCGAAAGACAATAAATGCATCAACAATCTCCCCCTTGGATATTTCCGTAGTCAATCTCGTAGTGAAACTCGTAGCGACTTGTCTTTCTCTCTCTCTTGAGTTCCTCTTGCTTGAACAGAATCCCGGTGGATCTGTCTTCAGCTTCCGTTGCTCTCTTTCTTCAGACTCTTCAGGCTCCCCCTTTCGTCAAGCTTCCGTGCTTTCGGGATCGACAGCTTGCTTTCCGAATACAAGCTCCTTTTGCGTTAAGCTCGTCTTCAGACCCCCCCTTAGTCTCAGCTGTCGGGATCGTAGTCTGGCTTTTCGTAACAACAAAAATTCGAAACCTGCACATCTCAATCTCTCTATTACAAACCAATAAAGTTGTGATTCAACTTAATGAATCAACTAAACATTTGAGAATTATCACATTTTAAAACTTATCACAAATTTTACACATTCCAATTTCTGATTCAAATTAATGAATCATCTTAAACATTTCAAACCATTAACCAACCTGTCTGTTCATCATGTTTAGCCTTTGAGATTTTGAAAATCAGCTCTCCAACATCAGTTGTCGAAAATCTTTTTGAATTTTTGAAAATAAGAAACATAAATGCAAAGACAGAAATTAAATGCAGAAATGAAATATGTACAAACATATTTTTGTGAGTTTGTGTAAGAGGATCATATCAGTTTTTGAGACACATCACACGCACCGTTAAGCTTTTAGACATTTTAAGTTCTAAACGATTCACGTTGATTGACGATATAGTTGTCCTCTTAAATTTTCATACAACTTTCAATCTATTCAGGATACTATTTAAGTGTTTTATGAACTTAGTTCGATTCATGTGTCCCACCTCTTGAATATACTCCCGTATCCAGAATCCCAATATTCAGTCTTACAGGCAAGAATACTACAATGATATCTGTACATAAATTAGGGGTTAAATGCGAGAACTGAGGGATCTCAGGTCAGAACTTCCGTTCAGCAGAGAGATATCAGCTTCGACTTAGCAGTGTGTCCCCTTTAGAGGATCTTTTCAGCTACAACAGATGATTATCAATTTTATTGTCTAATCAGCTGAAGGCTTTATGCTACGTTTCAAGCATTTTGCGGAAAGTATTAGCCAAGGACTAGGTCAGAACTACCGTTCAGCAGAAGTCCCGGAATAATACCCCAGACATCATAGAGTATAAACACCTAGTATATCAGAATACGAGACCTTTCAAACGAGATTTCACGGGTTACCTATATATCCAAGTAGTGTTCCCCACAAATTTCACAAGTTTGAAATTTTAGGTTTATATCCCGAATAAATCTACTAAATGTACAAAAACACCGTCACATCATCAGTGAGACCGTTTATTACATTTGACATTACATTTCTTTAGCGTGCTGTGATAGTCCACTGATTTACAATCATTTCCTCTTTTTCACAACAAAACTCATTTTTAAATTTTTAATGTTTTTGACATTTTCAAATTTTCTAATTTTTTTAAAATTTTTCTCCCCCTAAAATCAAAATATGTTTCAATTTTGATTTTCTGAGAAAATTTGAAACAAACTGTACAAACTTGACAACTTGATGAGAATCACTTCAATTCTCCATCCACTTGGCATACACAATCAGAACTCCCTCTCACAACAAACTATTTTCCCATTATGATTTCAAAACACTTAAGTTTGTTTTAATCAAAATGGTTTTTCCGGAAAATTAGTTTTGTGTGACAATTCATAAACTAGGGGTTTCATCACTTTGTTTTTCAAATTAACATTTGTAGGAAAGATGAATCAAGTACAACTTAATGTCCCTGATTTATCTTTTGAAAGGCGAAAAATCACCAGAGTGAAATTCTCAAGAAATGTGCCGATTCATGTTCCACGTTTACCAACCTGGGAACTCCGGCAAGTCAGGTTTTTTCTATTTGAATAGTTTCACCCAAGCCTGACTGTCCTTGGGTGATTTTGAATTCTTGTTTAGCAATGGTGGAAAGTTTGTATCATCCATTGTTAAACCTGAATTCTCAGATTTTACATCAATAACTGGCTCTTCTGGTTTTGACGAAGCAGAATCATCGCCAGAACATGGCTCCTTTGTTTCCGAAAAAACAAATTCATCGCCAGGAACATTTCCTTTCTTCACACTCCATTCTGTCCTCAGATTTGCATCTGATGAATTCGTTTTGCTTGAATTGTCATCCTTTGGAAAGTAAGCCGATTTATCAGAACTTTTATCTGTTTTTCCAGTTTTATCCGAGGACAAAATCTTCTCCAGATATTCTCTGGCCTTCTTCCTCTTTTTTCGCAGTTTGTCTTTTTGCCCTTTAGAAAGCTTCACTTTCGTTTCTTGAACTATAGGTTCTTGGACCTTCTGTTCTTTGACATTCTGTTCTGAAACTTTCAGTTCCTTGGGCTTGACAGTGACTGGTTTCTTTGCCAATTTCTGAGAATTAACCCTCAATCTTTCACTTGATTTCCTTGGGCAATCTCTTGCAATGTGACCTTTGATTTGGCAATTATAGCATCTTCTTGTCTCATAGCTCCAATTCTGGCAGTTAACAGAAATGTGTCCTTGATAGCCGCATCTGTAACACACTCTGTTATCGTACCAATCACCATTTTCATACCAAACGCTCAGATCAAAGCACTGTTTGGCTTGGTGATACTCTTTCCTCTTCTTGATTGTTGGATTTGTCTTTTGAGCACTGTGGTCAAACCTGCACCACTTATTACCAACAATTTTTGAGTTTTCGTTTTTTATTTTTTGTAATTTTTCATTTTGATTGGATGATCGATCTGTTGAGCTTTTATTATCGTTTTGAACAATTTTCTCATTTTTAATTTTTTGTTTCTGTTCCGCTTTCTTCTTCAAAGGTTTTTGCTTCGAGCATTCACCCTTTTCAGTTGATTGCAGAACAGTTTTCTGAAACTTTTCCTTTTTATCATCAGATTTTTCACCACAATTTTTAACTTTGACTTTGTCAAGTTTGTGACATTGTCACTTATTGGAACTGAATTGATCGGTTTTGGACAAGGAATATTCAACTTGTCAGATTTAATCGCAAAACTGATCAATTTCTTCTCAAGTTCATCTATCTTGATCCTGGAATTCTTAGCTTCTTCCTCAAGCTGAGATATTCTCTCAAGATGAGACTTGATAGAATTTTCATTCTCAATCTTCAAATTTTCAAGAACAGATGTTTTATTTTCCAGAACTTTTATCTGTTCTTGAAATTTTGATTCATTCGCTTTCAAATTCTTGTTTTCCAACTTGATCCAGAAATCTTCATCTTCTGATGATTTCTGTTTGCGTTCAAGCTTTTTTTCCAACTCTTTGATTTTCATTTGAGCATACTCACCTTCTTTTTCAAGTTTGACAATTTTCTGAAGATGGGAATTTATCATTTTCTATTTTTCAATGTTGTTTTTACTAAATACATTTCTCCCATCTTCAAGAATTTTCATTTGCTTTTCAAAATCTTTATTTTTCAATGTCAAATTGTTAAAATCATTTAATAGTTTGTCATTTTCAACTTTCAGTTTCTCACAAATACCCTGAACCATAAGAATCTGTTTTTCATCAATTTGCTTTTCATCTTTCAGCTTCTTGACTTCTGATGTCAATCTTTCCACGTCTCTCACGAGTTTGTCATTGTCAGTCTTAAAGTTGTCACACTTAGAGCACACTGTTTCATTCTTCACCGATTCTTCAGCTTTTGTGCTTTCTTCTTCCTTTGCTATGAATGTACCTGCACAGAACATTTTAACGAAATCAAGAGGATTTCCATTATTATCAATATAACAACCTCTCTTAAAATCGTATTATCAAATTTCCCAGAAAATCAAAATTGAAACATATTTTGATTTTAGGGGGAGAAAAATTTTTAAAAAAATCAGAAAATTTGAAAAAGCCAAAAACATTGAAAAATTTAAAAACGAGTTTTTTTGTGAAAAAGAGGAAATGATTGTAAATCAGTGGACTATCACAGCACGCTAAAGAAATGTAATGTCAAATGTAATAAACGGTCTCACTGATGATGTGACGATAGGTTTTTGTACATTTAGTAGATTTATTCGGGATATAAACCTAAAATTTCAAACTTGTGAAATTCGTGGGGAACACTACTTGGATATATAGGTAAGCCCTGAAATCTCGTTTGAAAGGTCTCGTATTCTGATATACTAGGTGTTTATACTCTATGATGTCTAGGGTATTATTCCGGGACTTCTGCTGAACGGTAGTTCTGACCTAGTCCTTGGCTAATACTTTCCGCAAAATGCTTGAAACATAGCATAAAGCCCTCAGCTGATTAGACAATAAAATTGATAATCATCTGTTGTAGCTGAAAAGATCCTCTAAAGGGGACACACTGCTAAGTCGAAGCTGATATCTCTCTGCTGAACGGAAGTTCGGACCTGAGATCCCTCAGTTCTCGCATCTTTCCCCTAATTTATGTACAGACATCATTGTAGTATTCATACCTGTAAGACTGAATATTGGGATTCTGGATACGGGAGTATATTCAAGAGGTGGGACACATGAATTGAACTAAGTTCATAAAACACCTATATAGTATCCTGAATAGATTGAAAATTGTATAAAAATTTAAGAGGACAATTATATCGTCAATCTACGTGAATCGTTTAGAACTTAAAACGATTAGAAGCTTAACGGTGCTTGTGATGTGTCTCAAAAACTGATATGATCCTCTTGCACAAACTCACAAAAATATGTTTGTACATATTTCATTTCTGCATTTAATTTCTGTCTTTACATTTATGTTTCTTATTTTGAAAAAATCCAAAAAGATTTAGTGTGTTTTAGCATAAAATTTTGAAAAATTCAAAAATATTTTCGACAACTGATGTTGGAGAGCTGATATTCAAAATCTCAAAGGCTAAACATGATGAACAGACAGGTTGGTTAATGGTTTAAAATGTTTAAGATAATTCATTAATTTGAATTAGAAATTGGAATGTTTCAAATTTTGTTAAGTTTTAAAATGTGATAATTCTCAAATATCTAGTTGATTCATTAAGTTGAATCACAACTTTATTTGTTTGTGATAGAGTGTTTGAGATGTATGCAGATGATGAGCTGAACAGAGAAAAGCCAGGAAATGATTTCAATGGTGGTAACAACTCCCAGACAATCCTAGCAGGGTGATAGGGGAAGTCTGATGAAAGATATAGCCAAAGAAAGATCCAGGCAGAATTCCTTAAGAAGATCGAGCAATATCCGAGAATGTCATGTTGAAGACTCTCACTGAAGATTCCGTCAACATTCAAGGGGGAGTCTGTTGGTGCAGTTGTCTGTCGACTACATCTTCGTTCGAGTCTTAGAATAGGAATTGATTGTATAATGCACGAAATACGAGAAATAGTTAAATTGTATAGATTTAGGATGTTGGATCGCTCATGTGGACAATTAGGGTTTGGACCGCTCGAACGGTCATATGCTGGACCGCTCGAACGGCAAGTATGCTGGTCCGCTCGAACAGCAACTAGGCTGAACCGCTCGAATGGCCAAGACCTGAACCGCTCGAGCGACATAATCTTGGACCGCTCATATGTCAAGTATATGGATCGCTTATTGGGCCTGTCCAATAAGCGGTTCTAGAATTCTATAAATACCTATGAGCGATTTCAGTTGTAACAGTTGGAGAAATCGTGCCAAAGTGCTGCCGGTGCGAAATTTGAAGTGTAATCAGTGTTAAATCAATAAAACAAGTAGTTAAAGTGATCTGCGTGCTATTTCTACCTTAGTTTCTTGTTATTCCGCACCTGAAACCAAGGAGAAAGCCTCTGAACGACTCGTTCGGGTCGCGATACGATCCTACATGTGTTGATAAGAAAGAACAACCTGTGAAAAATGTTAAAAAGTTTGAAAATTTTACTTCTGAGGAAGGAGAAAGTTCAAAAAGGTTTTACAAAAGAAGAGGTGATTTGAGTAAACAAAAGTGGGTTGTTAAAACAGATAACTGTTCTGACAATGAATCTGATTCCATAAAATCAGAGGAGTCATTGGTTGAGAAAAAGATTGTGAATTCCGTTCTAGAAGTGAACGATGAGAATTTTCCTCAATTGTGAAAGGAAAATCTGATGTCGAAAATGGGAAAGGTAGAGATCTCAAATCAATTCTTCGCTGATAAGGGAGAATTTGATGTTGAGAAGGCTTTCAATGGGAAAGTCAAACATATTTTCGGTAAGATGGTTGACAGGAAGGTAAAAGGTGCCAAAGAATTTTACAAATCAAAATGTTGGTGGGATAGATGTGTTCCAAAATCACCCAAGGCTGGTCAGGCTTGGGTGGACATTATGTTTGATTAAACACCTGACTTGCCGGAGCTCCCAGGTTGGTAAGAGTGGAGCAGGAATCGGCATCATTCTTGAAATGTTTGTTTGGTAAATCTACAGGTGATATCTTTAAATTGTTATATTTTGATTTACAAGTGATTATGGTTGGTGAGTGAACCTGTAAGTGGTTGAAAGAGGTTTTCATTAACAAGTGGTTAATCAAGGCCATTAAGTTGAACTTGATTGGACCATACTTACAAGTGGTATTTTGGAGAACAAATGATGAGTTTATCCCCTAACCTACAAGTGGTTTGAAAATCAACAAAACTAATTTTCCGGAAAAACCATTTGCTTAAAACAAACTTAAGTGTTTTGAAATCACAATGGGAAAATAGTTTGTTGTGAGGGGGAGTTCTAATTGTTTATGCCGAGTGGATGGCGATTTGAAGTGATTTGATATCAGTTGTCAATTTGTTTGTACAGTTTATTTTCAAATTTCCTAAAATGTGTTTGCATTTTAGGGAGAGTAAAAATTTTTCACAGAAAATCCAAAAACATTAGAAAATTTGAAAAAGCAAAAAACATGATAAATTCAAAAAAATGAGTTTTGTTGTATAAAAGAGGAAATGATAGTACATCAGTGGTGTGACACCTGTGTCACTTCAACCGTCAAACAAACGCCAAACCAATGAAATATTGTATTTCATACTTTGGACTTGTATAAATATGTGTATCGTTTGCACATATCAACTCTTGTTCGATTTCAAGCTCTACATCGCTTTCTCCGGAATTATACGCAAACTTGTGCGTAAACGTACTCAGTTTAATGCGACAAATACTCCGGAACATCAACATATACTCATGTGTTGATCTAGTTAAAAAAATCGTTCGTTGATCTAATTAAAAGGATTCTTTTGTGGTCTAGTCGAATCGCTTCATGTTTATTCAAGTAATTTTTCCTACGCATTATGAAATGGACTATGCGGACTGTGCAAGGAATTACGTAATTATGGAGGCCTACATAATTATGGAATTCAGTGCACAGGAGCCACAGGAAGCTTCATCATGTGTTAAGACCTAGTGACAAGAATAATGATACGGGAGAAGTCTCGGACCTCGACCAATGTCATTTATTCTCACGCTCCCCCAATTCTGATCTCAATCACACACCAAGTTTCCTATGATAAGTTTTCATAAGAAACGTTCTTCTGTCCGTAGTTCAAAATTCCATGTTTTACTATTACAGGGAATTCACTTTGAGGGTTAACAAATTCGCTAAGAATCCTAACATGGCCCAGAGTTTTACCTAAGGGTTCAATGGATTTGTCTAAAAGCGAAACCGTCACAGTTGTCTTCACAAGTTTCCTCTAAAACTAAATTTCGGGACGAAATTTCCTAAAGTAGGGGAGACTGTGACACCTGTGTCACTTCAACCGTCAAACAAATGCCAAACCAATGAAATATTGTATTTCATACTTTGGACTTGTATAAATATGTGTATCGTTTGTACATATCAACTCTTGTTCGATTTCAAGCTCTACATCGCTTTCTGGGGAATTCTGCAAGTGGTGCAGATCAGACAGGGCCAGGCGGGGCGCGTAAGGATTGCCCAAATCCTTACGCGGGGCGCGTCAGACTAGCAGATCAGATAAGATCGATTAGTCAGTGAATCTCAGCTGATTAAACCTCGTCCACATGTTTTCAGTTGCCCTTTCAGCTCACTAAGGGGCATTATCAGTAACCACAAGTTTGCGACAAGTGTACGCACGAGATTCGATCACGTTTTTCAAGAAACGGTCCTAACGGCTTTGCTTTTCCTATAAATACCCCCCCCCTTTTGGTTAAAACCCACAAGAATCTGATCTAAGCTCTAAGTTGGAACCTTTGTTTCATACCTGAGCTATTTTGATCTAGATTAGCATTCGGGGACCCTCCGTAAGTGTTCTTTCGTTCTTTTATTCGCTTTTCGAGTCTGAAAGTCAACGTTTTGTTGACTTTCTGCATTGACCAGCCTATGGTCAACACGAAGTTCATGGAACATCATAACGTGAGCGTGATCACGATGGTTATAGTCCGTAGTGACTATACCTACTGATTACCACGTTATCTAGGCTCAGTGACGAGTCGTAGTTTCGGCCAAAATGCGCATTCTTGCGTATTTTGTAACCAAACTACTCGTGGGCATCAAATCCGTTTGTTTTGATGCCAAACCTGTTTTCTAAACTTAGTTAAGCATGTTCTAACATGCTTAGCTCGTCACTTTGAGTATAGTGCTTATATAGGGTCGTAAGTTAAGCGATCTAAACCATCGCTTATACTTTCAAACCCGACCCATTTGGTCGGTCATTAGGATCCGACCAAACACATTAGGTGACCATAGCTATAACCTTCCGAGGTTATGCCTTGTGGTCACGATGTTAGGCGTTCCAAACGCATTCTACGCGAACGACGCGTTATGGTAGCATAAGCTACCTAAACGGGTCATGATGGGCCGTAAGCACTTAGGTTATGTTTCATTTTAGTATGTAGGCTTTGTTAAACCATATTACACGAGTCTCCATACTCGTTTGGTTTACGAACCCGCATACTATCCGATCCTTCCGATTTTGGTCAGGTATATTAATATAGCTACCTATTAGGTGTCGTTTGATATTCGTGATCTCTAGCATTGTTTGGTTGTTACTCAAGGACTACTAAGCAATCTCAGGTGAGTACATAGTTCCCCTCTTTTACTGTTTTCAACTGTTTTGGGGTGAAGCATGTGTACCTATCTGTTATTTTCATGATTTCAAAGTATAATTGATTATGCATGTTAGTATTTATCTTTTGACAAACTAAATGACTGTCTATGGTTTAAACACTGATTTCTCAAAGATCACAAAAGTAATTGTTGGAATAGTACTTATTTTGTTCACCAGACCGATTGGTAGTATGATATAGCGCTATAGGACTAGACACCCCATTCCTGTTGTCATGGAATGTCTGAAACCAATTTGTTTCTCCATCCAAATAGGGATTTCCTTTGTGGTATCCTTATAGTCTCAAAGGTGTAGTTTGATGCACTAGGTCTGAATGAATTCTTAAATCGCACCTTTAAAGTATATTTTGATATACTCCCAAAAAGTATAGTTTGATATACTCTCATGTGTGGTATTGTACAGAACCAACATAAGCATTTTATCAATAAACCAAAACATATTTTTAATATGTTATTTACAAATCCAAAGTATACTGTTAATATGCTGCTATAAGGTTATTCGATTAACCTTACATTATTTTACAAAGCATAACTTTTGATTTATTCAAACACCTTGTTTTGTACATTTTTACTTGTGGTTTAAGAAATCTCATTTCACTTACCATACATAACTTTTGTTTGTACATTACATGGTTTACATTTAACTTGAGTTATACAATAACCTTGGACTATTGGTTTAAACATGAACATTCTATATTGGTGGTTTGGTTTGCGTAAGTGACTTAAGTAACGAGGCGTGTGTAATATGATACAAGCATGGTGGATACGCCGCTGGTACTTCCTATATATAAGTGTTTGTATGGCATTACATATCGTAGCGTTATTTGAATCATTTCAATTTAGGTCATATAACATTTTATACGAATAACACACCTTTCACAAGACAATGATTTACAAACGACTTATCTTATACAAACTCATTTTACATGGTTATCCATTTAACCACACAGTGTTCTCTTATCTTTACATATCATCTGATTTTACCATTTTTCAAATGATTTACAAGACAAAGCAAATTACAAGGTTCATGACTGACTGTTATTAAACGTTTTCTTTAAACTCAAGTCATGAATCCCATTTTCACAAAACCTATGTATCTCACAGGCATTTTTATGCTGACGTACCTATTTTTACACATGTTTCAGGTGCTGTCTTGAGATGATTGTTGATACATGCTACATTTAGGATGGACTCGTGCCTTAGCAACTTTAAAACTTGGAAGATCATAGTTGTACTTATGTGATTGTAATAGAACAATGAGTTCATTTAATCAATAAAACAATATTTAAATTTCCATGTGTTATGAAACAATGATTCTGTTACAACACTCCCCGACGTTTCCGCCACGTTTTGTTGTTCCACGTGGTCGGGGTGTGACAGAAAAGTTGGTATCAGAGCTCATGGTTATAGGGAATTAGGTTACTAGCAATGCTTTGACCTAGACTATAACCTTCCTAGGACCCTAACACAAGTTTTCTTGTGTCTAGTTTTGAAACAATACCGTCACTTATTCTTAGGTGACAACCACAATAATAACATAAATTTCTATCCCGCTTTGAAAACTAATCATCTGTTTTAGGATGATTTATTATATGGTTTTGAACCCTTTAAGTTTTCAAAATCCCGTCAAAGTTGGTCTAAATAATGTGAACACGTGCAATCTGGAAGAGTGGATGCCTGTACCTTGAGTTTTCTGTCTAAGGCTAGAGTGTTCGTACAAATCCACATAATCGGACCAGTCACTCTTACCTGGGAACTCTTGGGGTGAGTGTCCACTTATAGGCGAGCATGTCTTTGCGATACATTATTTTTGACCTATTTACTTTGACTAATCACCGAGGTCGTTTGTTGCTTTGTAGTAACAAACAAATGACCACTATCCTTGCTTTCATCAGATTTGTTTCATCTCATTCTTTTCGTCTAATACTCTCACTCGTTTCCTCTCATGTTTCCTCTTTTAGAATGCCTCCTCGACGCGACAATCAGATGGCGAATGCCGAACTGGCGGAAATTATCGCGCAGCAAATGGCTACTGCCTTCCCAAATCTTTATGCTCAAATAACTCAAGCCATCAACAACAACAATGCTCCATGCAATTTCAAGATTTTTAACTCGGCTAAACCACTCAAGTTTAGTGGTTCTGAGGGAGCAACTGGGCTTCTTCAATGGTTCGAGAGCATTGAGAATACTTTCTGTCACGTTCAATGTCCTGAAAATCGCAAGGTCGAGTTTTCTTCGAGTGTGTTTCAGAAGAGGGCTCTTACGTGGTGGAACGGGGTTATGAGAGACCGCGGTGCTGAGGTTGCATTAGCACATACTTGGGCCGAGCTTAGGGCTCTTATGATGAAGGAATTCTGTCCTCGTCATGAGCTTAGGGCTCTAGAAAGGGAATTTGATGATTTAAAGCAAGACAGTGGGGAACATGGAGCCTATACTGACCGCTATGAGGAATTGAGCTTGTTATGCCCTACTATGGTTACGCCTCTTGATAAGGCGATTGAGAAATACATTGATGGGCTTCCTGACGTAGTTCAGGATATCGTTACTGGCAGCAACCCTGCTACTGTCAGACAAGCCATCGAATTGGCTGCCACTCTGACTGAATCCCATATCAGGAAGCGCAAGCTGTTTCGGAAGGGCGACTTAAGACCATCTGACAAGACTGCTCATGTGGAACCAAAGGAAGAAAATGCTGAGGTGTCCAAGAAGAAGAAGCGCAAAGCCTCTCAAAGCTACGCTGTAACCGCTCAAGACAAACAAGTTGCACCAAACCAGCCAGCACAACCTCGTAAAAGACAAAACTATGTTGGTACCGCACCTTTGTGCAACAAATGCAACCGTCATCATCTAGAGCAAGAGCAGTGTCACAAATGTACCCACTGTGGGCGGTTGGGACATTTGATCAATGTTTGTCGTTATGCAAATCAAGCTGCTGCAAACCCTGCTGCTGTTCTAGCACGGTTCCCTCCAGGGTCATGTTATAACTGTGGTGACCTTACCCACTACAGGAACAATTGCCCAAGGCTTGTTAACATACCTCCAGCGCGTGGACGAGTGTTCAACATCAATGAGGCAAATATGAACAATGATGCAGCAGTGAACAATTAGTGTTTTGTGTTTCCTTGGTTGTTATCTTTTGACACTTCAAAACAATTCCGTTGTTACATAAATAAAGATTTGTTGTTTTTATTTCTGCAAAATTTATGCGTTTGTATAAATGCTTGATGAAACCTTATGATGTCAACCCAAAGACAAACTACTCGTATGGTTCTGTCATATTATGATCACTTGTGATCTCCCCAAGAACCTTAAACTCTCATTTATTTTAAGAAACAAAGTCAAATTCTTATTGAGAATCCCTCTATCTTTATAGATAGATCCTTAAAAATCATTAAAGTACCAATTGAAATCCATGGATTGGATTCCTAGTGTGCTTTAAATATCCATACCTAAAGATAACAAAATAAAGAATCAAGTTAACTAAATTTGTGCTCATGTGCTTTCTTACATGTTTTGTGGTTATATGTGATCCAACCAAATCCTCATAGAATCTTTCATATCTCATACGAGAGATTCATAATAGGATATCCAAAGATACTATCTTAAACCCTTAACGGACTTCAACATTGTAGTTAAGTCCCCCGGGTTATAAAGTATTATTCTATAATTGGACCTCTTGAATTGGTCTGGTTAAACAAATTGATTTTGAAAATCTGATTAAAAATATCATGTGATGATATAACAAAAAAAAAATGATCCCTTAAGGGGTCTATTTAAAGAGATCGTACGACGGTCTAGTTAAGAAGATCATGTGTTGATCTAGTTAAAAAAATCGTTCCTTGATCTAATTAATAGGATTCTTTTGTGGTCTAGTCGAATTGCTTCATGTTTATTCAAGTAATTTTTCCTACGCATTATGAAATGGACTGTGCGGACTGTGCAAGGAATTACATAATTATGGAGGCCTACATAATTATGGAATTTAGTGCACAGGAGCCACAGGAAGCTTCATCATGTGTTAAGACCTAGTGACAAGAATAATGATACGGGAGAAGTCTCGGACCTCGACCAATGTCATTTATTCTCACGCTCCCCCAATTCTGATCTCAATCACACACCAAGTTTCCTATGATAAGTCTTCATAAGAAACGTTCTTCTGTCTGTAGTTCAAAATTCCATGTTTTACTATTACAGGGAATTCACTTTGAGGGTTAACAAATTCGCTAAGAATCCTAACATGGCCCAGAGTTTTACCTAAGGGTTCAATGGATTTGTCTGAAAGCGAAACCGTCACAACTGTCTTCACAAGTTTCCTCTAAAACTAAATTTCGGGACGAAATTTCCTAAAGTAGGGGAGACTGTGACACCTGTGTCACTTCAACCGTCAAACAAATGCCAAACCAATGAAATATTGTATTTCATACTTTGGACTTGTATAAATATGTGTATCGTTTGCACATATCAACTTTGGAATTATACGCAAACTGGTGCGTAAACGTACTCAGTTGAATGCGACAAATACTCCGGAACATCAACATATACTCAACATACCTTAAATAACCTTTACATAACTTAGAAATAAGTTTTGAAGGCTTTGGTATGGCAAAATCAAGTTAAATCGCTTACAGGGACTAAAGTTGACAAACTGCGAAAGTATGCCAATTTGAACTGTAACGAACATTCCGGAACATGTCCATAAGTTAAACATACCATAAACATCCTTTACATAGCTTAGAAATAGGCTTTGAGGGGTTTGGTATGCTAAAATAAACTTTTGGGTCATTCAGGGACTAAAAGTGTCAAAAAGTGCACAAGTTTGCACTTTCGCGCATAACTTACATTCTGAATATATCCGGACATCCAAAAATTTATGTAAGCATCCTAATATTATGCCTTAGTATTTGGCATGAGAAAAATCCATTCGTCGCGTCATTTGGATCATCTTTCGCGCTTATGCACATTCCGTCGTAATTAAGCGAACATCGCGATCGTACGGCCAAACGAACCAACATCCGACATATTTTTGGGCATGTTTCATGTCCACAATGTTTAGGCATCATTTTAGGGCCTTAAAGTTGGCTTTACGGGCCTTAGAAGTGTCGGAAATGGCTTAAATACGCGACAGGGACCAAAACTGTAAATTCTGCAAGTGGTGCAGATCAGACAGGGCCAGGCGGGGCGCGTAAGGATTGCCCAAATCCTTACGCGGGGCGCGTCAGACTAGCAGATCAGATAAGATCGATTAGTCAGCGAATCTCAGCTGATTAAACCTCGTCCACATGTTTTCAGTTGCCCTTTCAGCTCACTAAGGGGCATTATCAGTAACCACAAGTTTGCGACAAGTGTACGCACGAGATTCGATCACGTTTTTCAAGAAACGGTCCTAACGGCTTTGCTTTTCCTATAAATACCCCCCCCTTTTTGGTTAAAACCCACAAGAATCTGATCTAAGCTCTAAGTTGGAACCTTTGTTTCATACCTGAGCTATTTTGATCTAGATTAGCATTCGGGGACCCTCCGTAAGTGTTCTTTCGTTCTTTTATTCGCTTTTCGAGTCCGAAAGTCAACGTTTTGTTGACTTTCTGCATTGACCAGCCTATGGTCAACACGAAGTTCATGGAACTTCATAACGTGAGCGTGATCACGATGGTTATAGTCCGTAGTGACTATACCTACTGATTACCACGTTATCTAGGCTCAGTGACGAGTCGTAGTTTCGGCCAAAATGCGCATTCTTGCGTATTTTGTAACCAAACTACTCGTGGGCATCAAATCCGTTTGTTTTGATGCCAAACCTGTTTTCTAAACTTAGTTAAGCATGTTCTAACATGCTTAGCTCGTCACTTTGAGTATAATGCTTATATAGGGTCGTAAGTTAAGCGATCTAAACCATCGCTTATACTTTCAAACCCGACCCATTTGGTCGGTCATTAGGATCCGACCAAACACATTAGGTGACCATAGCTCTAACCTTCCGAGGTTATGCCTTGTGGTCACGATGTTAGGCGTTCCAAACGCATTCTACGCGAACGACGCGTTATGGTAGCATAAGCTACCTAAACGGGTCATGATGGGCCGTAAGCACTTAGGTTATGTTTCATTTTAGTATGTAGGCTTTGTTAGACCATATTACACGAGTCTCCATACTCGTTTGGTTTACGAACCCGCATACTATCCGATCCTTCCGATTTTGGTCAGGTATATTAATATAGCTACCTATTAGGTGTCGTTTGATATTCGTGATCTCTAGCATTGTTTGGTTGTTACTCAAGGACTACTAAGCAATCTCAGGTGAGTACATAGTTCCCCTCTTTTACTGTTTTCAACTGTTTTGGGGTGAAGCATGTGTACCTATCTGTTATTTTCATGATTTCAAAGTATAATTGATTATGCATGTTAGTATTTATCTTTTGACAAACTAAATGACTGTCTATGGTTTAAACACTGATTTCTCAAAGATCACAAAAGTAATTGTTGGAATAGTACTTATTTTGTTCACCAGACCGATTGGTAGTATGATATAGCGCTATAGGACTAGACACCCCATTCCTGTTGTCATGGAATGTCTGAAACCAATTTGTTTCTCCATCCAAATAGGGATTTCCTTTGTGGTATCCTTATAGTCTCAAAGGTGTAGTTTGATGCACTAGGTCTGAATGAATTCTTAAATCGCACCTTTAAAGTATATTTTGATATACTCCCAAAAAGTATAGTTTGATATACTCTCATGTGTGGTATTGTACAGAACCAACATAAGCATTTTATCAATAAACCAAAACATATTTTTAATATGTTATTTACAAATCCAAAGTATACTGTTAATATGCTGCTATAAGGTTATTCGATTAACCTTACATTATTTTACAAAGCATAACTTTTGATTTATTCAAACACCTTGTTTTGTACATTTTTACTTGTGGTTTAAGAAATCTCATTTCACTTACCATACATAACTTTTGTTTATACATTACATGGTTTACATTTAACTTGAGTTATACAATAACCTTGGACTATTGGTTTAAACATGAACATTCTATATTGGTGGTTTGGTTTGCGTAAGTGACTTAAGTAACGAGGCGTGTGTAATATGATACAAGCATGGTGGATACGCCGCTGGTACTTCCTATATATAAGTGTTTGTATGGTATTACATATCGTAGCGTTATTTGAATCATTTCAATTTAGGTCATATAACATTTTATACGAATAACACACCTTTCACAAGACAATGATTTACAAACGACTTATCTTATACAAACTCATTTTACATGGTTATCCATTTAACCACACAGTGTTCTCTTATCTTTACATATCATCTGATTTTACCATTTTTCAAATGATTTACAAGACAAAGCAAATTACAAGGTTCATGACTGACTGTTATTAAACGTTTTCTTTAAACTCAAGTCATGAATCCTATTTTCACAAAACCTATGTATCTCACAGGCATTTTTATGCTGACGTACCTATTTTTACACATGTTTCAGGTGCTGTCTTGAGATGATTGTTGATACATGCTACATTTAGGATGGACTCGTGCCTTAGCAACTTTAAAACTTGGAAGATCATAGTTGTACTTATGTGATTGTAATAGAACAATGAGTTCATTTAATCAATAAAACAATATTTAAATTTCCATGTGTTATGAAACAATGATTCTGTTACAACACTCCCCGACGTTTCCGCCACGTTTTGTTGTTCCACGTGGTCGGGGTGTGACAAGTGGCGATCACGGCATGCTAAAGAATTGGAAAGTTAAATAGTGATAAACGGTCTCACTGATGATGTATCAGTAGGTTTTTGCACATTTAATAGATTGTGACGAGATATAAACCTAAATCTCAAACTTGCTTAATTCGTGGGTAACATGTCTCGGATATATGGGTAACCCTTGAAATCTTGTTTGAAGGACCCCTCTTTCTGAGATACTAGGTCTTTATGCTTAGTGATATCTGGGGTATTATCCCAGGACTTCTGATAATACGGAAGCAATGGCCTAGTCCCCGGAGAATACTTTTCGCTTGCTTGAAATATAGCCCACCCTCAGCATAAAAATAATAAAACATTGCAAAATGCAAATCATGTGCTGTTGTAAAAAAGATCCTCTAAAGGGGACCCACCAAAAGTCGAAGCCGTCATCTCTCTGCTGAACGGAAGTTCTGACCTGAGCTCTCACGGTCTTCGCAATTTAACCCCTTACAGATATCATCTAGGTATACTCACCTATAAGACTGAATATTGGGATCTGGATACGGGAGTATATTCTGAGGTGGGACACGCGAATAAGTTTAAGTGCTTAAGACATTAATCTCGTATCTCGAAACAGTTGAACTTTGTGTGAAAATTTAAGTGGATCAGTATACTGACAATCTAAGTGAATCGTTTAGAACTTAAAATGTATAAAGCTTAACGGTGTTGGTGATTTGTCTCAAAAACTGATATGATCCTCTTACACAAACTCACAAAAATATTGTATGTAAATATTTCTTTACTGCATTACATTTCATGTTATATAAAAATCCAAAAAGATTTTCAGTGTGTTTTAGCATAAATTTTTGAAAAAAAATCCAAAAAGATTTTCGACAAATGATGTTGAAAAGCCGAATTTCAAAATTCTGGGTGCTGAACATGTCGAACAAGTTTGGGAAAGTTTGTTTAAAGATGTTTGAAATGAAAATGATATTCATTCAAGTGGTTCATCAGTGATTTACATGATAAATCTTTTTGTTCGATAATTGAAAATGATGTATCCAGGGTTGTGTCTTCAAGTGATTAGCAAAGTTTCTAAATTTGTTATATCTTATCTTTAATGAAACTTATGTTTTGGGCAGAGAATATGCAGGTGAGTCAGATTACAATACCTAAACCTGTGAAAGCCAGACTACGATCCCAGTACAAGTTGAGGGGGAGTCTGTTAGAGAAAGAAAATCGGAAGTTGCTAGAGCCAGCTGTTGATCCTGAGGAATACAAGAGAGAGTTACATCATCCGAGGAGGAGATTAGTTGAAGAATGTTAGAGTGAGGCAAGAATCAGATCGAAATTTTGGAAAGAGCACAACGACTGATAAAGACTGAAGATTGAGAAGACTCGACACTAAAGACTCGTCAACATCTGAGGGGGAGTCTGTTGGTGCATACATCTGTCGACTTCGTCTTATATCGAGTCTGGGTTGCGTTGCGGATCTGATCAAGCATGATGTCATCATATCCAATGATGACATCATAAAGATGACATCATCATGTGCAACATACACACGAAATTGAATGTTCACAAAAGACAAAAAAAAAAAATCAAATTTGATTTCGCTTGAACTTGGATTTTGTGATTTCGCTTGAATTGTTTTTTTAATTGATTTCGCTTGAACTGTCAAAGGTGTCTTTCAAGTGAAATAACATGTACTATAAATAGGCTAGTGGTCTTCTCATTTGTAACATTTTTCAGAATCGATACCGAAGTGCTGCCGGTATTTCTTGTGACTGTAATCGCTGTTAATTCAATATACAAGAAGGTTAAAGTGATAATCAAGCTGTTTCGAGTCTATACGTCTGTTTTCGCCTTTCGTATAGTCTAAGAACTCTTCCGAACGACTCATTCAGGTCGCGATTCGATCCTACAATTTCGCGTAAACTTTATATATAATATGTGTTGGATTGTTGAATCTTGATAAAAATAACGACACTTTAGTTGTCGGGGCGTCCAAAAACAGAGGAAACTCTGCCTGTTTTTCGAGAAAATCCATAACATAAGTACGTTTCATTATAATACAAAACATAACCAACCGACTACAAACGACTTTTATAGAATAAAGTACAAGTGTATAACAATTCCGACGACACTTTACAACATACAAAAACGACATTTCTTTTACAAAAAAACGAGTATAGTTTATATACTTATTTCGAACATCAAAATTCGGATATTTCTTTTATGAAACAAATACAATTCTCCGCGATTATTTTGGATAACCAAATTCGGGTATTTTTCATAAACGACAACGAGGTTTGGTTTAAACATCAAGAATACGGAAACTCTTTATGAAATAAATATGATTATTCTATTTATTTCAAACACCTAAAACTCGGCGATTCTTTTATAAAGAGAAATATAGTTATATATTTATTTCAAATATCGTAACACACGAATTCTCTTATAAAATAAATATAATTTTTATATTTATTTCAAACGCCTAAACGGCATACGGTATATAATACGACTTTATTATATATTCTTTTCATAAAACATTCGTTACATGCACGTACGACTTTACGAGACGGCTAACACGATTACAACAATATATTTATATATTTTTACAAAAACATTTACATATGTTAAAATCTTTCAAGAACCAAGTATTCCAAGACTTAGTAATTTCAGCGACATTAAACGAAACATAACAAGTATAACTTAGTCGTTTTCATTAAGTTAATAACTTATCGTCAAATCGTCCGATTAACGATTCGGTAGAGCTCGGTGACACGTGGTTTAGTTACCGTATTCATTTAGAAACTTATTTAGATATTCCATGTTAAGAATATTGTAGAATGCACGCTAGCGAGTCTCATCTTGGAAACAACATTACGAAGTCGTATATTGCTAGCTTTGCACAGGAATATTCAGGTGAGTTCATAACCCCACCTTTTTACGGTTTTACATTTTTCTAAATGTTTTCGGGGTGGAAAGACATGCACTTTTTGCAAAGCATACAAGAATTACATCTTTCTAAACTATTTTACAAGAAAAATTTTAACCGACACAAATGGTTTACGAAAAGCTTATGTTTTATGCTGGTTTTTCAAACAAGCGTATTTTTCGAAATATGCATACACATGAATTCTAGTTTTCTAAACTACGAGAAAATACAAGTACAAAGAGATACAAGAATTGAGAAATGATAAAAGAATTGAGGAATGAAACGAGAAATCGTGTCACGAATAGGGTAACATAAGCACCATTAATCGTGTACATACTAATACCGCAGAACAAAAGTTAGATCTAACGGGTGTCAGGGCAGCCACACTCTCGGTGAGAACGAGTACCGAGTAGTGCTTTTGTGTCTCAGTCGTGAATGGACAACTAGAAAGATGCCTATGGTTTGGTAACTTCCTATGTCGTGTCACATGTTAATGGCCTTGTAACCCATTAAGAACAAGATACATACAGAAATACTTGATACAAAAATACTTGATTTATACAAAAATACTTGATTTATACAAGAATACTTGATTTTACGAACAAAAAGCGTTACAAATACAAAGTTTCCATACAACGGGACAAAAAAATGATTTTAAATTCGTTTTCTCAACAATATTTCAAAAACCGGTTATTCCAAAAAGATTTATTTCAAATCTTTTACAAACAAACTATGAACTCGCTCAACTTTATGTTGACTTTTTCGCATGTTTCTTTCTCAGGTTACTTCTCAGAAATTATGGCACGGTTGGAATAGGAGGACCATGAAGAGTCGAGTACTTAGTGGGCGTTCATTTTCTAGAAGACTTAGATTATTTGCTTCCGCTGTGCAATGAAGATACCAGTCTAGTCACGCCAATGCTCTGATAATTTCGGGGTGTGACATAGGAAGTACCAGCGGGCGTATCCACCATGCTTGTATCACATTACACACGTCTCGTTACCTAAATCACTTACCCAAACAAACCGCCAATGTAAATTACCCATGTCTAAACCATTTGTCAAATGTCTTTGTGAAAACCATGTCAAAATGTTTAAGTCAAAATGTAGTCCATGAAATATGTATATCAATATCAAAATGTCTATGTCAAATGTCAATCAAGTAATGTGTAAACAAAATGTCATGTATGGCAAGTGAAATATGTATCAACTAAACCATAGGTAAAAATGCATAAAACAATGTGTTGAAGTAAAACGTGGTTTAAATCAACATTATGTTTTGTGGAGATGCATGCTATACTGATACAAACATCTATGCGGTATGTGAAAATGCATACATTCAAGCCTTGCGACTGTGGTGATAACCTTTAAACAAATTAACGGTTTATCTGAGTTATGTATATCGAATTCGGTCATTCCTTTCATCCAAACATACCTAGGATGTCAGGAATGGGAGTTGTCAATTCCTATGGTACCACTACCTACTAACGAACGACGTGATCAATGTTAATGAATGTATTTTTGTCCCATTTAAACAACCAAATATTATACCAAAATGTAAGCATGTGAAAACAATGCACTAAGTATGCAATCAAATGAACATACATAGCGTGAATGTAATGTAAAACAATGTACTAAGTATGCACACAATGGACATACATAGCAAAAACACAATGAAATCATGCACTATATGTGTACTTTTGAACATAACAAGCATATGATATGAAAACAAGAAAGCACGAAAGTAACAAGTAGGCACATGTGTTTCACCCCAAAATGTTTGAAAAACGGTAAAAGAGGGGTCTATGTACTCACTTGAGATTGCTCAATAGACTTTAGATATCCACCAAGCAAAGCTAGAAGATAACGGATTCAAACGACACTTAATATAGGTAACTACATTAATAAACGGACCTATCGGAGGATCGGGTAGTATGAGGGTTCGTAAACCAAATGTGTGCAAGAACTCATGTAATATGGTTTAACAAAGCCTACATACTAAAACGAAACCTATCCTAAAGTGCTTTTGACCCGTTACGACCCGTTTAGGTAGCTTATGCCACTTTAACGCGTCGTTCGCGTAAAACGCGTTCGGAATGCCTAACTAGTCCTATGACAAGCAAGATATGCCTTAACATGTTTAATATTGGTGCCAAATCAGTTTATATGTCAAAGGTTATGTTACATAGGCTTAAAATGAATTTTGGCGCAAAAGGGTATTTTGGTAATTTTCCTAAGGCATAAGAACTACTTATCATACAACTACTTTAACGACGTGACCATAAGGTATAACCTCGGAAGGTTATTCCCTATGCAACTATGGTCACCTAAAGTGTTTGGTCGGATCCTAATGATCGACCAAATGGGTCGGGTTCGAAAGCATAAGCGATGGTTTAGATCGCTTACCTTAATGACCCTAGACAAGCACAATTCTAAAAATGACGAGCTAAACATGCTAGAACATGTTTAGTTAAGTTAGAAAACAGGTTTGGTATCAAAACAAACGGTTTTGATACCCTAGAGTAGTTTGGTTACAAAATACGTGAGAAAACACATTTTGGCCGAAACTACGACTCGTCACTGAGCCTAGATGATGTTGTAATCAGTAGGTATAGTCACTAAGGACTATAACCATCGTGAGTACGCTCACGTTATGAAGTTTAAACGAACTTCGCGTTGACCATAAACTGGTCAATGCAGAAAGTCAAACTGTCGCTAAAACGAATGAAAAGCACGAAAGTGTAAGTCCCCGTAACCGTGCGGATCGTAACAGAATCGTCGATCTAACCTAGAGTGCGGAATCCCCTAGATTAGATTTCACAGAAAGTTTAGAAAACAGAAATTCCTTCAAACCCGATCTTTATTGATTATCTTCGTAACGGTTACAATCAATCAAGATCCTAATTCGTCCAAGTCGTTGCCTTTCACGAATTCTCTCCAAGTGATTAAGGTGATTAGATGATTAATTTAAACCCTAATGCTAAGCTTTGTTTATATAGGACAAGGCTTTGCATATGGGCTAGGTCTTGGGCAAGGCCCAATTCACAGACCCTCTCCCATATGGGTTTGGTTTGGCCCAATCACTCTTAATTCACTATTACAAACTATTACAAAGCTAAACCCGCTAACTGTTTATCGTTTTACTAATTACAAGATATCCAAAGACCAAATCTAAGCTGTTGTCATAAAACATGCACCAACAAACTCCCCCTTGACAATTGCTCGCAAAGGTAACTTCAGTCTGTAGAATCTTCAAGTCTTTTGGTCTTTGGATAGCTTCAGCTTTAACAGCTTCTGTCAGCAACAGACTCCCCCTAAGCAGATGCATCTAATCACCAAATCTTCAAAACGTTAGCGCTTGAGTAAACTCCTGTTCAGCATTTGAATAGCAATCTTCAACTCTCCAACTCTTCAACTCTGTCTGCAATGTAGAAAGGAGGTTCTACCATGCATCCAAGCAAACTCTCATCTTCACAGCAACTTTGCAGCAACACACAGCTTCAATCTGTATACTATCAAACAAAAATCTCGAGAAACCATAAGAATTTTTCAACATAAGTTAAACAAATTATTATTGTTCAAGAGATTAGTTAAACCGTATACCAGATTAAGCAATTTACAAATCAACACCAACACGCACACATTTTAAACAGACATTTTATAACCTGCTTGATTTGAAAATTTTGAACCCACTTTCTAACACTGTCTCCCCCTATCGGCAACAACTCCTCCAAGAAATAACAGTTTTTCGTACATTAAGAATTTTTAACAGAAAAAGACACTATTTTTGTATTTTTGTATTTTCTGAAAGCAAATAAATAACAGAAAGCAATAAACACTCTATTTTTGTGAGAATCACTGGTAAGAAGATTATATCAGCAAAATCAAACTGTTTCACACAATTAGATAATTCTTTATATAATTTTTCGTGAAAAGCAGTTCAAGACGATTACCAGTATGTTTGTCCACTTAAACAAAATGCATGAACATTTCAAGTACCATTACCGCATGATATGTTAAGGTAATTTTAGAATACCGAAATACGAGCGTGTCCCACTTCAGGATGTACCCCCGCGATCAAGGTATGCACAAAGATTCATCGTAGTAGGTGAGTATACTGAATTCATCCTTTTTATATTTCAACAATAGATAATTGGTGAACAGGTCAGTACTTCCGTACAGCAGAGAGACCAAAATAGCTTATCGAGGGCTAAGACAGATACCATTTTTGGTACGAATTGTGCATTTTGCACTTATTGAATGACTCTCTATGAGAGCTTTTTTATTTTCAGGGTTTTGGCATTTTTAGCTCTTTTAAGATATCCTGGGAGTGTCTAGGTCAGCATGTATCTGGATGCAGCCAAAGGACACCCCTGATATCCCCAGATAAAATAACAGTATAAAGACCCAAAACTTCAGATTTTGGCAATCTATCAACGCAAGATTTAAGGTCATTAAACCATACACCACTGATGTGTTCCCCACTCATAATCAGTGCATTTAGGTTTATATCACATTGGTAAGTTGATTATTTCATGCTTTTGCCTACTGGTACATCATATGATGAAGCTGCTATCACACTTAAGCAATTTTGGATCAATTTCAGTGTGACAGTCTAACTTGCTGACGTACTATCATTTCTTCTTTTTCACACAGAGATAACTCATTTATGATTTTATTTTTTTTATGTTTTTGATTTTTCAATGTTTTTGTATTTTTGTTTTTTGATTTTTGAAAAAGCAATAAACTATTTACAAAATTCTTATGAAAAACCAGTTATTCAGGATTCCTCATCCCGTTGAGTTCGACTAAGTGTTCAAAGCGAGCTCTATCAAAAGCTTTAGTGTAAAGATCAGCAAGGTTATCTTCTGTGTCGACTCGATGTAATTCAATTAGTCGTTTTTCAGCACAATCCCGTATAAAGTGATGACGTATGTCAATATGTTTAGTTCTACTGTGCTTTACGGGATTGTTTGTGATTGATATAGTGGCATTATTATCTATCATAATAGGAGTACGAGTGAAATCCAAACCGTAATCGCGCATCTGCTGTTGAATCCAGAGAACCTGAGAGCAACAGCTACCCGCAGCAATATATTCAGCTTCACACGTAGATGTAGACACACAGGATTGCTTCTTGCATTGCCAAGACACGATCCTGCCTCCTAAGAACTGACAACTACCTGTTCTAGACTTTCTGTTCGATTTGCATCCTCCAAAGTCTGAATCGGTGTAAGCAACGAACCTCAAATCACTATCAGCTGGATACCACAACCCAAGTTTAGGTTTCCCCTTCAAGTAATGAAGAATACGCTTCACTGCTTTCATATGTAACTCTTTCGGATTCGCCTGATATCTGGCACACAAGCATACGGCAAACATGATGTCAGGTCTTGAAGCAGTCAAGTACATTAGAGAACCAATCATCGCCCTGTAGTGAGTTGGATCAACATCTTCAGTACTTTCATGATCTGGGCCAAGATTGTGATTTTCGCATATAGGTGTGTTGGAAGTAGAGCAATCATTCATTTTGAACCGATCCAAAATGTCATACACATACTTCGTTTGATGAATAAACATCCCATCCTCCTTCTGTTCAACTTGTAATCCCAGAAAGTAAGACAGCTCACCCATAGCACTCATTTCAAGCTTGCTCTTCATCACCTGTTCAAACTCCTTACACATGTTCTCATCAGATGACCCAAAGATAATGTCATCTATGTATACCTGTACCAGCAGAAAATCTTCCTTTTTCCTCTTAATGAACAGTGTACTGTCAATCTGACCTCTTTCAAAACCATTCTTGAGCAAATGTGTAGACAGTGTCTCGTACCACGCCCTGGGAGCTTGATGTAACCCATACAAAGCCTTATCAAGTTTGTACACTCGATCTGGATAGTCTGGATCAACGAACCCTTTTGGTTGTGAGACATACACCACTTCTTGGACTTTTCTGTAAAGAAATGCACTCTTCACGTCAAGTTGGTAAACTTTGAAGCCCTTGAATGAAGCGAAAGCCAGAAACAAACGAATTGCCTCCAACCTTGCCACTGGTGCAAACACTTCATTGTAATCAATCCCTTCTTGCTGATTGAAACCTTTGACAACTAACTGAGTCTTGTTGCGCGTGACAATCCCTCTTTCATCATTCTTGCACCTAAATACCCATTTAGTGCCAATTTCTCTTTCACCTTTCGGAAGGTCCACTAACTCCCAAACCTTTAACTTCGCAAACTGGGCCAATTCCTCTTGCATAGCTTCAACCCATGAATTGTCTTTAAGAGCCATATGAATGTTCTTCGGCTCCTCTTGGGAAATAAAGCAACTATACAAGCATTCATTCACTATCCCAGTCTTCTCAATCGAAACAAATAACCCAGAATTCGCTGCAATGCTTCTTCTTGTCTGAACACCTGCAGTAGGATCCCCAAGTATCATATCAACTGGATGATCTCTATTTGCTCGTGTGGTAGCAACAACATCGACTTCTAGATTATTGCCCAGGTTTGATCCAACCTCCCCCTGAATATTCTGATTTGCAAACGGATTAATGAAATCCTCCCCCTGATTGGGTTCAGGTTCACTATCGCTTGAATCAGGATCAGCAGCACCTTGGGAAGTTTCCGGAGCATCTGACATATCAACATTCGATCTAGGCATGAACTCGCCCTCATCGTCTTCACCAATCACTGTTTGAATTAGTTGAGAATCATCTGCATCAGAAACCTCAGGAATATTAAATGATTTAAACACACTGTCATAATCATATAATATAGCAGGACCACTCGTTGATTGTTGAGGTTTGTTGGATGTAATTTCCACATTAAAAACAACCTCAATTTTACCAGTTTTTAGATTAAAAACCCTTTTATTCGGTGTGCCAGGCACATAGCCTAGAAAGTAGCCTTCGTCAGTCACCTCACCGAATTTTTGTTTATCTTTGTTTCACACAATGGTGCAGGGTAATCCAAATGGTTCAAAGCCTGTTAAGTTTGGTTTTTCGTTAAACATCAACTCATGACAAGTTTTGTTAAAACGTTTAACGGTTAAAACTTTGTTTAGGACGTAGCAAGCTGTATTCACAGCTTCTCCCCAGAAAAGAACTGGTAGCTTTGAATCTGAAAGCCTCGTCCTAGCGGCTTCAATCAACGTCCTGTTTTTCCTCTCATCGACTCCATTCTGTTGAGGAGTGTATGGAGCGGAATATTGATGTTCAATTCCTTTTCGAAGACAGTAGAGATCCAGAATACGATTCTTGAACTCCGTGCCATTGTCACTCCTTATCCTCTTGATCCTTGCATCATGGACGTTTTCCAATTTTGTAAAAAGATCTATCAGCATCTCTGCTGTTTCATCCTTTGTACCTAAAAAGAAAACCCATGAATAACGTGAGTAATCATCAGTGACAACAAGACAGTAGTACTTTCCACTTATGCTCCTTACGTTCACTAGACCGAATAAATCCATGTGAAGTAATTCATAAGGGGCATTAATGTAATTTACTGTTTTAGACTTATGAGGTTTCTTGTGTTGTTTTCCCTTTTGACATGGAAGACATTTATCTTCCACTTGACACCTCAGCAATGGAACTCCTTTCACTAGCTCATTTTTGATAATGTAATTCATTTTGCGGTAGTGAATATGAGCCATGCGTCTGTGCCACAACATAGATTCAGCTTCAGATGCTTTTGACAGTAAACACGCCACCGTAGTAGTTGGATCTTTGGCACCCATGTCCATGACATAAGTATCATTTTTCCTTGGTGCACGCATCACTATCCAGTCATCCGGAATGACCAAACCCGGTTTCAACACCAATGCCTCAGTATTTGTAAAATGGACCGAGTGACCCTTGTCGCAAACTTGTGACACGCTCATCAGATTGTGTTTTAGCTGCTCAACATAGTTCACTTTGTTCAATGTGATCTTCCCATTCGTCACTTTTCCTCTTCCAGTAATCCTACCGCCTTTAGCACCAGCAAAATTAACATGTCCACCATCATATTCTTCAAATTCATAAAACAACCTCGCATCCCCCGTCATGTGCCTGGAGCAGCCACTATCAACATACCATAAGTTGATAATCCTCCTTAGCAGCTCCTGCACACACCAACCAAAAGATTAGTTAGAGTGGGGGACCCAAGCCTTGATGGTCTTGGGTCGTCCAGATTCATCAACTACAGGAACATCCATCCAATGTCCATCACTCCTAACTGGAGTCTTGGATCTTGGACCTGTTGATGGAAATGGGGCAGGATTTCCATAAGGTCTTTGGTCCTGTGGGTTCCTATATGTGTTTGGACTATGTGACCTTTGAAATCTTGAGTTTTGATTCCAAGGAGCTTGATTGTTATAATTTCTAAAGCCATTGTTATAAAAAGTTCGACCACCATTATTATGGTATCGATTTTGATATTGTTGGTGCAGTTGTCTGTCGACTACATCTTCGTTCGAGTCTTAGAATAGGAATGGTTGTAAAATGTACGAAATACGAGAAATAGTGATTGTATAGTATTAGGTAAGCTGGATCGCTCTTTAGGTCATTAATGGGCTGAACCGCTCGAACGGCAAACCAGCTGGATCGCTCGAGTGGCAATAGTCTTGAACCGCTCGTACGACAAATGTACTGGACCGCTTGTGTGTCAAGTATGTGGACCGCTCATTGGGCATGTCCAATAAGCGGTCCCAGATCCCTATAAATACCCTAAAGGCGATCTCAGTTGTAACAGTTAGAGAAATCGTGCCGAAGTGCTGCCGGTGCGAGATTTGAAGTGTAATCAGCGTCAAATCAATAAAACAAGTAGTTAAAGTGATCTGTGTGCTATTTCTACCTTAGTTTCTTGTTATTCCGCACCTGAAACCAAGGAGAAAGCCTCTGAATGACTCGTTTGGGTCAGCAAACGATCCTACAAGTGGTATCAGAGCTCAGGAGGAGGTTCTCTGCAGAAATTAGCCGGATTTCGTCACTTTTTCTTACTTTTACACCTTCTTTTTCTGATTCGGGAGGATTTCACGGTTGAAATTCGCTCAAATTCTCACAGATTGTGCGAAATAGTACCAAGACAAACCCTGGAAAGTTTCAGATTAAAATTCTAAGTTTATGTGGGTCAAAATTGGATTTGAAATTGTGGACCGCTCGTTCGAATTGCACTTGAACCGCTCATCCGGACGGATTGTGAACCGCTCATTCGGTCGGTTTGATCTTGGACCGCTCCAAGTTCACAGATTGTGAACCGCTTATTCGGATTACTTTGAACCGCTCATACGGACGAGTGGTGGATCGTTTTTTTTTGGACCATCTGGAATCGCTCGAACAGACAGACCTTGAATCGCTCGAGCAGACAATTCTTGGATCGCTTATTTGTCATCCGGATCACTTATCTGGACCGCTTATTTGGCACAATTACTGATTGATCCAATTTTCAGTCACACTTAGTTCGCTTATTTGTCAACAAACACGTGTCAGGTTTTTGCGAAACATGGCAATGATGTATGACGAACAGGAGAACTATTATTTCGAAAGATTTAATGATTGGAATCACAGATTTCTAGATGATGGGCATAGAAAAGTGAGCAAAGATGGTTGGGCAAAAAGGTTCAAATATTTTGTGTGTCTGAAAGACGAAACGTTGGATGATCTTAAAGACCGATATAGTGTTTTACTGAATTATATGAAAGATCATGAGATATATCCGTCAAATGTTGAAAAATTGGAGAAATTTGCAGATGCATTACCGATTGAATGGGGTGAATGTTTGAAGAATTTAAGGGAGAACTCAAATTTTTCAAAACTATCTCTAAATCAATTCATCAGCAAACTTAAAGCTCATGAACTTGAAGTTAGAAAGAAAAAGAAAGATTTGATCAAGGTTTTGGAATATAATGTGCTAGATCTAAGTTCAGATGTAATTGAAGAGATGCACAAAAGGGTTACTAAATGTATCAGGGCAAAACATGTGCTGAAATACGATTTCAAACGAGGTTGTTATATTGATAATAATGGAAATCCTCTTGATTTCGTTAAAATGTTCTGTGCATGTACATTCACAGCAAAGGAAGAAGAAAGTCCAAAAGCTGAAGAATCGGTGAAGAATGAAACAGTGTGCTCTAAGTGTGACAACTTTAAGACTGACAATGACAAACTCGTGAAAGACATGGCAAGTTTGGCATCTGAAGTCAAAAAGTTGAAAGACGAGAAGCACGTTGCTGAAAATCAGATTCTTATTTTGAAAGAAAATTGTGAGAAGTTGAAAGCTGAAAATGACAAACTGTTGGTTGATTTTAACAGTTTGACATTGAAACATCAAGAATTTGAAGGGCAAATGAAAATTTTTGAAGATGGGAGAAATGTGTTCAGTAAAAACAACATTGAAAAACAGAAAATGATAAATTCCCATCTTCAGAAGATTGTCGAACTTGAAAAAGAAGGTGAAAGCGCTCAAAAGAGAATCAAAGAGTTGGTAAAAGAGCTTGAAAACAAACAGAAATCTTAAGAAGATTTAGATTTCTGGATTAAGCTTGAAAACAAGAATCTGAAAGCGAATGAATCAAAATTTCAGGAACAGATAAAAGTCTTGATAAATGAAAAGTCTGTTCTTGAAAATTTGAAGAATGATAATGAGAAAACAATCAAGTCTCATTTTGGGAGAATATCTCAGCTTGAAAGTGAAGCTGAGAATTCGAGGAACAAAATTGATGAACTTGAGAAGAAATTGATAGGTTTTGTGACTAAATCTGACAGTTTGAATTTTCCCTGTCTAAAACCAATCAATTCAGTTCCGATAAGTGAAAAGGCTACAAACTTTGACAAAGTCAAAGTCGAAGATTGTGATGAGAAAACTGATGAGGAAAATGAGAAATTTTATTCAGCAGATGAGTCTGAGACAGAGTCTGATGCTGAAATTAAGAAAAAGAAAACAATTTCAAAATTAAAAGAAAAATTTCAGAAAACTGTTTTGCAATCGACTGAAAAGGGAGAATGCTCTAAGCAAAAACCTGTGAAGAAGATTGTAGAACAGAAACAAAAATTTAAAAATGAAAGAAAAAACTCATCAGTACAATCATCGAATCAAAAGAAAAAATTACAAAAAGTAGAAAATGAAAATTCAAAAATTGTTGTGTGCAGGACGAACCACAGTGCTAAAGCGTCAAAACCAGCAAATTTGAGGAATGAGTACCACCAGGCCAAACAATGTTACGATTTGAATGTTTGGTAAAACGGTGGTAACTGGTATGATAACAGGGTGTGCTACAGCTGCGGATATCAGGGGCATATTGCTGTTAACTGCCAATACTGGAGTTATGAGACCAGGAGGTGCTATAATTGCAATATCAAAGGTCACATTGCCAGAGATTGTCCAAGAAGATCGAATGACAGATTGAGGGCTAATTCTCAGAAAATGGCAAAGGAGAAACCAGTCGTTGTCAAGCCCAAAGAATTGAAAGTTTCGGGCCAAAACGTTAGAGAACAGAAGGTCAAAGAATCTAAAGTTCAAGAAACAAAAATGAAGCTTTCTCAGGGACAGAAAGACCGACTGAGGAAAAAGAGAAAGAAGGCAAGAGAGTATTTAGAGAGAATTTTGTCCTCAGGTTCATCCGTTGGAAAGAATATAAGTTCTGATGAATCTACTCCCTCGGATGCAAAGTCAAGAAAACTGAATTCGTCAGATGCAAATATGAGGACTAATGAGGATAAGAAGAAAGTGAAGTTTTCACTTCCTGGCGATGAATCTGTTTCTTCGGGAACAAAGGAGCCACATGTCGGCGATGAATCTGACTTATTAAAGTCAGACAAGCCACATTAAGGCAATGATTCTGGAATGGTAAAGCCAGAGGAGCCATGTGTCAAGGTAAAGGTCAAGAATTCTAGTTTAACAATAGATGAGAAAAACTTTCCACCATAGTTGAACAAGAATTCAAAATCACCCGAGGCTGGTCAGGCTTGGGTGAAACTATTCAAATAGAAAAAACCTGACTTGCCGGAGCTCCCAGGTTTGTAAGCGTGGAGCATGAATCGGCATCTTTTTAAATCTGTATTTGAGATTTTGCAGGAATTGCCGGGGATCCCAAGATGGTATTGTGGATTATGAATCGGCATCTTTCTTGAATTTTATTCGGTAACGCCAATCATGCAAACGGTAAAGAGGTTTGGATGTGTTTGTGAATGTTTTACAATTGGTACAGAGGATTCTGGACTGCAAATGGTAAATCAAGGACATTAACTTGTACTTGGATTTTCCTACTTTTGTGTAGAAAACAAGATGATGAAGTAACCCCGTACCTAAATTGTTTGGTAAACAAACTTATATTTTCCGGAAAAACCATTTTGATTAAAACAAACTTAAGTGTTTTGAAATCACAATGGGAAAACAGTTTGTTGTGAGGGGGAGTTCTGATTGTTTATGCCATATGAATGGAGAATTGAAGTGATTCTCATCATGTTGTCGATTTTTGTACAGTTTGTTTCAAATTTTCCCAGAAAATCAAAATTGAAACATATTTTGATTTTAGGGGGAGAAAATTTTTAAAAAAATTAGAAAATTTGAAAATGTCAAAAACATTGAAAAATAAAAAATGAGTTTTGTTGTGAAAAAGAGGAAATGATAGTAAATCAGTGGACTATCACAGCATGCTAAAGAAATGCAATGTAAAATGTGATAAACGGTCTCACTGATGATGTGACGATAGGTTTTTGTACATTTAGTAGATTTATTCGGGATATAAACCTAAAATTTCAAACTTATGAAATTCGTGGGGAACACTACTTGGATATATAGGTAACCCCTGAAATCTCGTTTGAAAGGTCTCGTATTCTGATATACTAGGTGTTTATACTCTATGATGTCTGGGATATTATTCCGGGACTTCTGCTGAACGGTAGTTCTGACCTAGTCCTTGGCTAATACTTTCCACAAAATGCTTGAAATATAGCATAAAGCCCTCAGTTGATTAGACAATAAAATTGATAATCATCTGTTGTAGCTAAAAAGATCCTCTAAAGGGGACACACTGCTAAGTCGAAGCTGATATCTCTCTGCTGAACGGAAGTTCTGACCTGAGATCCCTCAGTTCTCGCATCTTTCCCCTAATTTATGTACAGACATCATTGTAGTGTTCATACCTGTAAGACTGAATATTGGGATTCTGGATACGGGAGTATATTCAAGAGGTGGGACACATGAATTGAACTAAGTTCATAAAATACCTAAATAGTATCCTGAATAGATTGAAAATTGTATGAAAATTTAAGAGGACAATTATATCGTCAATCTACGTGAATCGTTTAGAACTTAAAACGATTAAAAGCTTAACGGTGCTTGTGTTATGTCTCAAAAACTGATATGATCCTCTTGCACAAACTCACAAAAATATGTTTGTACATATTTCATTTCTGCATTTAATTACTGTTATTGCATTTATGTTTCTTATTTGTAAAAAATCCAAAAAGATTTTCGACAACTGATGTGGGAGAGCTGATTTTCAAAATCTCAAAGGCTAAACATGATGAACAGACAGGTTGGTTAATTGATTTGAAATGTTTAAGATAATTCATTAATTTGAATTAGAAATTGAAATGTTTCAAATTTGAGATCAGTATTTAATTTGTAAAAAATTCTCAAATGATTTGTTGATTCATTAAGTTGAATCACAACTTTATTTGTTTGTGATAGAGTGTTTGAGATGTATGCAGATGAGGCAGATGATGAGCTGAACAGAGAGAAGCCAGGAGATAATTTCTATGGTGGTAACAAATCCCAGACGACTATCCTAGCAGGGTGATAGGGGGAGTCTGATGAAAGTTATAGCCAAAGAAAGATAGATCCAGGCAGAATTCTTGAAGAAGACCGAACAATATCCAAGAATGTCATGGTGAAGACTCTCACTGAAGATTCCGTCAACATTCAAGGGGGAGTCTGTTGGTGCAGTTGTCTGTCGACTACATCTTCGTTCGAGTCTTAGAATAGGAATGGTTGTAAAATGTACGAAATACGAGAAATAGTGATTGTATAGTATTAGGTAAGCTGGATCGCTCTTTAGGTCATTAATGGGCTGAACCGCTCGAACGGCAAACCAGCTGGATCGCTCGAGTGGCAATAGTCTTGAACCGCTCGTACGACAAATGTACTGGACCGCTTGTGTGTCAAGTATGTGGACCGCTCATTGGGCATGTCCAATAAGCGGTCCCAGATCCCTATAAATACCCTAAAGGCGATCTCAGTTGTAACAGTTAGAGAAATCGTGCCGAAGTGCTGCCGGTGCGAGATTTGAAGTGTAATCAGCGTCAAATCAATAAAACAAGTAGTTAAAGTGATCTGCGTGCTATTTCTACCTTAGTTTCTTGTTATTCCGCACCTGAAACCAAGGAGAAAGCCTCTGAACGACTCGTTTGGGTCAGCAAACGATCCTACAGATATTGACCTTGACTTCTGAAATTATTTGAATTTTGATTGTTCATTCTTGGTGAACTACTTCTAGGTCTCTCATATCTGCCTGATGTAGATTCAGGCTGAAATCTTGGTTGATTTCTTTGAAAACGAAGAACTTGAGGAGTTCCTTTTTCAGCCTTATCAACACCACTAGCAACACCCTGTTGTTGCTTTGGAGCAGATTCCTTTGGAGAGTTAGACTCTCTTTCCTCTTTATCACCGTTCTTTTCTGGTGACTTCCCTCTTTGTTTCTCACTAACTTGTGCTTCAACCTTTTTATTAGGACAGCAGCTGGCTACATGTCCCTTTGTGTGACATTTGAAGCACGATCTCCTTTTCGAAGACTTCTCACCCGAAGCCTTTGAACTAGATTCTGGTTTTGATGATGATGCTTTAGAAGGATTTTGATCAGTTTGCTTAGTTTCAGATTTTTCTTTGTTTTTGTTTTTAGCAAACTCTACATTTGATTCTTTTTCAATAACAGCTGATTCGGTTTTCATGTCACTTCCTTGAACAAAATTAACCTTTTTAACAAAAGTTTGGTTATTGTTTTTAGAAGGTGTATTTTTCTTTTTCAAAACAGGTTTGTTGTTATTTTCCTTCTTAGCATCATTATCCACAAACACATCACCTTGACTGGATGTGAAACTACTTGGTGATGTCGATAAAAAGTCTTCTCTAGTGCATCACCTCTTCTCTAGTGCATCCCATATTTCCTTTGAAGTAGTGTACTTCTTAAAGGTATATTTTATGCTATCAGGTAGGAACATCTTAATAGCAGCCAAGGCTCTCTTTTCAGCCTCATACATTTTCTTATCATTCTCCTGCATGTTCACATAAGCTGTCACACGAGGTCTGCCTTCAAAGTCATGTGTAGGGTTTGTGTACCCGTCAACAATACAGATCCACATGCGAGTGTCCTGATATTCAATGAAGGATTGAAACCTATCCTTCCATGTCAAGTAGTTCTCCACCTTCATCATCTTAGGCGGTTTGTTGGTTGTGCCAACCTCATGCTCCATCCTTAAGAGTTCATTCAATTTGGTCATGTTTGACATTTTAACGTAAGCAGACTGGTAAAACCGTACAAATTTTGTCCGAAATCTGTTTTTACCAAATTATACCGTTAGATTCGTCTCGAGATTACGATTCCAATGATATATAATGTTGAAAACCTTTTTCGGGATTCTAACGGTGCAAACGGTTTCCTGTAACGAGTTACGGATAGTTTTCTAAACACGAAACACTGAAATTTTTCTTACGCAAGCCAAGAAAAATTCCACCCCTTCCGAAATGATCAGAAATGGTCCGAAATAGCTCGAAATGTTTCAAAATGGTTATGCTTATCCGAAATGGTCAGTATTGATCCGAAATGACCACCTTCTAATCCGAAATGCACTTGTCTGATCCGAAATGATACTCTCTGGTCCGAAATCAAACACCTTGTGATCCGAAATGAACAGTCCAATCCGTAATGCTAGCCTGTGGATCCGAAATGCAAGTCAATCTAGTACGAAATGCAGCTTTGGATCCGAAATGCAAGTCAGTGAATCCGAAATGGTCCGAAATTGCTTGATTTCTATCCGAAATTGCCTGTTTCTGGTCCGAAATGCTTGTTTCTGGTCCGAAATTGATCCGAAATGCAAGATTTCTATCAGTAATGGTCCGAAATTCAAGCAGTTTATCCGAAAACAGCAGCAGAACACGAACACAGCCTCCAAAAACTCCCAAAAACGTCGATTTTTCTGCAGAAACGATTCTGAACCAAGCCAATCAAGAGCCGAATGCTCTGATACCAATTGTAAGTCCCCGTAGCCGTGCGGATCGTAACAGAATCGTCGATCTAACCTAGAGTGCGGAATCTCCTAGATTAGATTTCACAGAAAGTGTAGAAAACAGAAATTCCTTCACACCCGATCTTTATTGATTATCTTCGTAACGATTACCATCAATCAAGATCCTAATTCGTCCAAGCCGTTGTCTTTCACGAATTCTCTCCAAGTGATTAAGGTGATTAGATGATTAATTTAAACCCTAATGCTAAGCTTTGTTTATATAGGACAAGGCTTTGCATATGGGCTAGGTCTTGGGCAAGGCCCAATTCACAGACCCTCTCCCATATGGGTTTGGTTTGGCCCAGTCACTCTTAATTCACTATTACAAACTATTACAAAGCTAAACCCGCAAACTGTTTATCGTTTTACTAATTACAAGATATCCAAAGACCAAATCTAAGCTGTTGTCACAAAACATGCACCAACAGAAAGAATACTTACAGAAAGTCCCCGCAAGATTTGATCCGATTCTCTCTCAGGTAGGAAGCATATACTTCCACTTAGAGAGCTTGAATCAGATTCAAATGTGAGGAATGAATAAAAATATGGTGGGTATTTATAGGCATGGCACTGTTGGTGCACTTACGTCTGCTGACTACGTCTTCCATCGAGTCTTGAAGTTGAATAGATCGGACATGGCACGGAAACCAAGAAATACATGTTTGTATAGGGTTCGCTTATCAGTCACTAGGTTTGGTCCGCTTTTGTGTCATGTTTAGGTTAGGATCGCTTTTCTGTCACGATGTAGGATCGCTTATACGTACATGTACGTATAAGCGAACCAGTCAGTCTATATATAGGTCCGTAGGAGCGATCCAAAAACAGATAGTTGAAGGTGTTTGTTCCGGTATGCTGCCGAAGTGCTGTCAAATCTTGTAATCACGTTCAATATCAATAATACAGCAAGTTTAAAGTGAATACGGCTTCAATAGCATCGAATTATTAGTTTCCGCCTCTTAATTCGGATACGAACTTCTCTGAACGACTCAAACAGGGCCGAGAACGATCCTACAATTGGTATCAGAGCTCAGGAGGAGGAGTTCTTGCCATTTTAGCTGCATTTCTTCTGATTTTCTACACTTTCTTCACTTTTTCAAAAATTTTCACGGTAAAACAAGCTTAAAATCACACAGTGCACTCGGAATCATGAATTAACAAACCCTTGAAGTTTTCAGAACTAAAATCGATCTAGAAAGTTGATTTTTAGGAGGTTCGCTTGAATGTACTCGCACAAATAGTGACGTCATCACTCATGACCGCTCCAAAATACCTGTCTGGTTCGCTCCAAGGAACAGTTTTTGGTTCGCTCATTGGATACATCATCTGGTCCGCTCCAACGACATCAGACTGGTCCGCTTATTTGGTCCAACAACCTGGTCCGCTCAAACGGTCCGCTTTTTAGTCAGTTTATCCGGGTCGCTTATTGGACATTTCATCTGATCCGCTTTTAAGACACTGATTGATTCGCTTTTGGAACAGTTCGCTTATTTGAACAATTTGTCAAAGTTAGGAAATTGTTGTGAATTTGTGAAAAATTTGTAAACGATGGATACTGAATTTTATAATGCTTTTGCTACTCCAACCTCGATTACTCAAAGTGCTTTGATCGACAATGAAACCGGAACGTCTCAAAGACCACCTAAACTCATGGATATTGATGATTATAACGTGTGGTCGGAACGGTTCGGAAATTGGGTTGAAGCTTATCATCTAGATGCTTGGGAACATACTGAAGAGCCATATGTTAAGCCCACAAAGAATGATGTTGTGAATGGTACTCCATTGACACTTAGAGAGATGAGTACTGCAGATAAAAAGAAACATCGCGATGAAAAGCTTATGGTGAGTCTGCTTCAGCAAGCTATAAAAGAAGATATCTTGATACTGCTTCAACATGACGGAACTGCATATTCAATGTGGACAGAATTGGAAGCAAAGTTTACGGGAAGTGATGATATGTTAAAGAACAAAATGTCTCTCATGAAGAAAGAATTTGATTGTTTCGGGGATTGAAAAATGAAAACACCAAGCAAATTATTGATAGATATTGTAACTTGGTTAGAAATATGACGAAACTTGGTGTTAAGAAAGATACTGATGAATTAATTGAAAAACTTGCAGATGCGCTTCCATATGAAACATGGGGAACATTTTTAATGATGCTGAGGTCCAACAAAGCAGAATATAAAAAGATGACACTAGGAGACTTCATAAAGCATCTGGAAGCTCAAGAGATGGAGCAGAGGAAGATCGCTAGGATGAAGAACTACGATGGAGAACAGGATATCAGTCTGTACTACAAGCATGGTGTTACTGATTCAACAAAGTATTCTCCTAAGATCGAAACTGCTTATAGTGTTAAAGATTCTTCTGAGAAGATGGCATCTCAAGGATCAAGCAACAGCACAAGATTTTCATCTTTCGATCCTAACATCTCTGTAACAAAGAATGGTAGAAAACTTCAGTGTAACATTGTGTTAAGCCTTGAAAATGATCAAGACTACACTGAAGAGATTGCTAAAAATCAAATGTCTTTGTTAGGGATGATTTTAGAGTCTTATAGTTGTTTTGTTGCAGGAAAGATCGGAAATCCAATGCTCACGAAAGAGGATTACGATCAAATTGATGCTGAAGAAATGGAATTGATGGATATAAAATGGTGTATGGCGAGTGTGATGAGACGTGCTGAAAAGTTTAAACAAATTACTGGCCGTGATGATTTTTGTGATGCAAACGTGTCAGCTTTGGGTTTTGATAAATCTAAAGTTACATGTTTTCGTTGTAGGGAGAAGGGGCATTTCAAGAGGGAGTGCAAAAACCGTGAAGCTACTGGTGCCCAGAATCCTTTCGAAAACAATGATTATCACAAGAAGGCCATTTATCATCAAATCACACCACCAGCACAGCAGCAGACACAAACAGCTCATGGGAGAGATGTGATGGATAATTCGAAAAGAGCATGTGTTGTTAGTCAGGGAAAATATGATAATTTTACCTGGGAAAAGTATCTTCCGAAAGACAGCAAAGTGTGTTTGGCTGAACAAGATGATGAGGAGTTGGCTGAAGGTTTTACTTGGGATGATTTTTGTCCAGATCAAAATCTTATGGCCAAAGAGATGTCTAAAAACACTTCTCATGCTTTCTTTGCTAATGCTTATGATTTGAAATGTGCAGAAAGGTGCAGAAAAGTCATGGAAGCTGCTGAAGAAAAACGAAGAAGGAACAGAGAAGAGGCAGAAGAGGAAGAGAGATTAAAGGAAGAAGCAAAAGCTGAGAAAAGAAGAAGAGCTGAGTTTTTACAACCAAGCAGAAATGTCAAAGAAGTTCCAGAATATGAAGTGAAGATTGATGTGGAACAAGTTGAAGTTACTGAAAAGTGTTTAAACTGTGATTCGCTGATTAAGCAGAACAATGAGCTGCTGCACAATATTCACAAGTTGAAAGAATCGTATGATACTATGAACAGAGAAATAAAAAAATATACGGATTCTGATGGTGAACAAGCTGAAGCTATGAATACTTTGAAGATAGCTTATCTGAGACAGCTTGATACGGCAAACTTTAACATAAAGAAATGTGCAGACCTCGAGCTGGAATTGGCAACACAAAAGATAGAAACTGAGAAAGTCAAGAAATTATTAGATAGTTACTCATTTTCTACTTTTGTGGTTGACAGGATTTATCCGGTGGTGAAGGATTTGAAGACATTCAAAGAAGAGCAGACATCGGATGAAGAAAAGTGTGTGACAAATGTTGAAGAAAAGTTGAAAGTTTCTGGTAAGAAACCGAGCGTATCCTACAATAGATGTCCGCCCCCGGTCGAAAATGGATATTCACCTCGAAATCCAAATTCAGAAAGAGTCAATAAAGCGATCAATTTGAAATGGGAATCTGGGTCGTCGGATAACTTACCAGAAAGTATTGATGTCACATATACGCCATCAGACACTGATCATGAGTCAAAGTTGATAAAAAGTATGGTCGATCAGGTGTTAGACAGCGATGACAATAAGGTGTCAAAACCGAAGTCAAAACCCGAGTCAAAGTCTGGGTCCAGTGCGTCAAAGCCAACAGTCAAAAAGGACAAACGGGTTTATGATAAAGAATTTTTACTTTCGAAGTCTAATTTGAATGATGAATCGGTCAAAGTGGCATATACTTTGAAAGGTTCTGACAAATTATATTCTGACAAGAGTTTTCCAATAAGAAGTGTCAGACTTGAAATGATTCAAAAGGTTTTCAAAATAACAGAAATTAATATTTCTGAAATAAAAGATTTTAATTTTAATGGAAAACCTAAAGAATACACTTCAAGAGATCAACAGAGAATCAACACGAAAATGGGTTACAATTGTGGTTATAGTTTCCAAAAGAAACCAAACCATAATCGTAATTACAAAAAGAAAGGTCTTGGTTTTGTTCCACAGAAAAATTATAAATATGAAAAAGTTTATAAACCAAAAACAATGTATGTTGCAGGAAAAACAACAGAAGCTGAAAAAGAAAAATCTTTCAGAAATCAGACGAATCAAGAATTCCTTGCTAAAAAGCAGGAGGACATGAAAAAGAAGGAAGATCCGAAGAAGGTTGAAAAGAGATCTTGTTTTCAGTGTAAAGCTGTGAGTCATGTTGCGAAAGATTGTCCAAAGACATTTCGACCAAAACAAGAAGTTTCAAGAAAAATGAAAGAAAAAATTGTTGAGAAAACTGAACTGTCAACCCGGAAGTTCACAGGTTTTGAGAATTCAACTTATGAAAAAGGAGAATCTTCAAAGAGTGCTTCCAAAAGAATAGACAATGCCACAAATCAGAAATGGGTTGTAAAAGGTTCAGGTAAAAAGTCTGGTGATGAATCTGATTCCATAAAATCAGAGGAGCCACATGTTGAGAAAAAGATTGCAAGAGAAGTTCCGAAAGTGGACGATGTGAATTTTCCGCCACTGAATGCTAAAAATTACAAATCTAAAATCGGAAAAGTTGAAATTTCAAATCAATTTTATTCTGACAAGAAGAAAGTTGATGTTGAAAAAACTTTTAACGGAAATGTAAAACGCATCTTTGGAAAAATGGTCAGTGGTAAGGCCCAAAGCATTAAGGATTTTTATGCTTCCAAAGGATGGGTTTACAAGTCAATTGAAAGGAACAATGAAAACGATGAGGTTACACCCAAGGAAGGTCAGGCTTGGGTGGATATTTTTTTTCAAGAATGAAAACCTGACTTGCCGGAGATCCCAAGATGGTATTGTGGATCATGAATCGGCATCTTTCTAAATCTGTTTGTGAGATTTTTTCAGGACTTGCCGGAACTCCCAGGTTTGTAAGCGTGGAGTAGGAATCGGCACCTTGAGAATTCAACCAACTGATGGTAATTGGTTGAAAAACAGGTTTGAAACGTTTTATTGCAAAACCTATAAGTGGTTGTATGGTTGTGATTGTTGTAAATCTTACAAGTGGTTAAATCAAGGTCATTAAATTGAACTTGACTTAACTATCATTCATGAAATTGGTAAACAATGTGATGATTTTGCCCCATTTTTACAAAAAGTAAAAGCAACTAAACTTATTTTCCGGAAAAACCATTCTGATTAAAACAAACTTAAGTGTTTTGAAATCATTATGGGAAAATAGTTTGTTGTGAGGGGGAGTTCTGATGGTTTAAGCCAAACGGATGGAGAATTGAAGTGTTTCGATATCAGTTGTCATGTTCTGTACAGTTTGTTTTCAATTTTTTTAGATGTATTTGAATTTTAGGGGGAGTAAGAAAATTTCAGAAAATTCAAAAACATTAGAAAATTTGAAAAAGTCAAAAACATGATAAAATCAAAAATGAGTTTTGTTGTGAAAAAGAGGAAATGATAGTACATCAGTGGACTATCACAACATGCTAAAGAATTGGAAAGTTTAAAAGTGATAAACGATCTTACTGCGGATGTGTCAGTAGATTTTCGCACATTTAGTAAATTGAAACGAGATATAAACCTAAATCAAACTTGCTTGATTCGTGGGTAACTATTCTTGGATATATGGGTAACCCCCGAAATCTTGTTTGAAAGGTCCCGTATTCTGAAATACTAGGTCTTTATGCTCAGTGATATCTGGGGTATTATTCCGGGACTTTTGCTGTATGGAAATACTGACCTAGTCCCCGAATAATACTTTATGCAAAAAGCTTTAAAATATAAGCTCGCCCTCAGCAATCTGATTAAACAATAAAATTGATAATATTTGCTGTTGTAAAAAAGATCCGCTAAAGGGGACCCACCAAAAGTCGAGCCGTCATCTCTCTGCTGAACGGAAGTTCTGACCTGAGCTCTCACGGTTTCGCATCTACCCCTTTACAGATATCATTTGTGGTATACTCACCTGTAAGAGTGAATATTTGGGATCTGGATACGGGAGTATATTCAAGTGGAGTGATACACAATTAAGTTTAAGTCTCTGAAATATTAGTATCGTATCTCGAATCAATTGAAATCTGTGTGAAAATTTAAGTGGACAAACATACTGACAATCTAGGTAAATTGTTTAGAACTGAATATGTAATCAAGCTTAATGGTGTTTGTGATATGTTTCATAACTGATATGATTCTCTTGCACAAACTCACAAAAATATTGTCTGTAAATATTTCATTTTCTGCATTTTATTACATTCAGAAAATTCAAAAAGATTTTTGGTGTGTTTTAGCATAAATTTTGAAAAGTCAAAAAGATTTTCGACAACTGGTGTTGAGATGTTGATTTTCGAAATTCAAAGTGCTAAACTTGAAGAACTGGTTTGGAGAGTGTTTGTGTGTAGATGGTAAAATTGTTTTGATTAAAACCGATAATAAATTCTTGAATACAAAATCGTTACTGTTTTGGTTCAACATAGTTTCTAAATTGTCGAAAAGTTTTAATCTTTGTAGAAACTCATGGTTCAGTAGAGATTGTGCAGGACTTGAGTCAGATATTGATCCTGAGAGAGAATGGAGCCAGGTATCGATCTGGAACCTGTTGAATTCCAGACTACGATCCCAGCTGTGTGAGAGGGGGAGTCTGAAGACACCATATCAACATTCAAGAGAGAAGAGTTTGTTGATAATGAAGATAGAGAACGAGGATTCTTGGAACGACAGATATTTCAGAGGCAGATTGTCGACTGATGAAGACTGTAGTTTGACTTGTACGAAGACTCTATGAAGACTCCGTCAACATCCGAGGGGGAGTCTGTTGGTGCACTTACGTCTGCTGACTACGTCTTCCATCGAGTCTTGAAGTTGAATAGATCGGACATGGCACGGAAACCTAGAAATACATGTTTGTATAGGGTTCGCTTATCAGTCACTAGGTTTGGTCCGCTTTTGTGTCATGTTTAGGTTAGGATCGCTTTTCTGTCACGATGTAGGATCGCTTATACGTACATGTACGTATAAGCGAACCAGTCAGTCTATATATAGGTCCGTAGGAGCGATCCAAAAACAGATAGTTGAAGGTGTTTGTTCCAGTATGCTGCCGAAGTGCTGTCAAATCTTGTAATCGCGTTCAATATCAATAATACAGCAAGTTTAAAGTGAATACGGCTTCAATACCGTTAAGATCGTTTCTTGCAAAAGGGGGCACGATCTAAGCCGTACACTTGCCATATTCTGATTTGGCACCTTGATGGGCACACAACCTAGCCCATAGTTTACCAAAAACCATGTGCACAAGTGGGTAATAGCTAGAACAAGCTGGAAATTACGTACTGCTGATCTGGGCATGGCTTACGGACCGTAAGGACCCTGCAGACCAGCAATGTTTCAGTTTTGGCAGATTAGGTCCCCGTGCGCATATGGTCGTGTTTTAGCAATTCTAACACCCGTCAAACCCATTTTTAAGCTCTACAAGGATGCTAAAGTATAGGGAACATGAAACATGCTCAAAAATATGCCGGATGTCGGTTCGTTTGGCCGTACGATTGTGTTGTTCGGTTAATTACGACGGAAGTCGTAACGGACGCAAAAACGGTCCAAATTGCGCGACGAATGGATTTTTGACAAGCCAATCACTAAAACATAATATTTTAATGATTACATAAATTTTTGGATGTCCGGAGGTATTCAGAACGTAAGTTATGCGAGAAAATGCAAACTTATGCACTTTTTGACGCTTTTAGTCCCTGAATGAGCATAAAGTTTATTTTAGCACACCGAACCCCTCAAAGCCTATTTCTAAGCTATGTAAAGGATATTTAGGGTGTGTTTAACTTTGATCATGTTCCGGAATGTTTATTACAGTTCAAATTGGCATACTTTCGCAGTTTGTCAACTTTAGTCCCTGTAAGCGAATAAACTTGATTTTGCCATACCAAAGCCTTCAGAACTTATTTCTAAGTTATGTAAAGGTTATTTAAGGTATATTAAGCATAAGTTGATGTTCCGGAATATTTGTCGCGTTAAACTGATTACGTTTACGCACCAGTTTGCGTATAATTCTCCAGAAAGCGATAAAGAGTTTGAAATTGGATAGAAGTCAAAACATGAAAAATGTAAAACACAAACAAACAAACATTGGGATCAAATAACTTTATTTCATCGATAACTGTCTACAACGACTACAAGCACATATGTCACAGTCTCCCCTACTTGTGGAAATTTCGTCCCGAAATTTGTTTAGAGGAAACTCGTGGGAAAAGATGTGGATACTTCGCCTTCATTTGATCTTCACGTTCCCAAGTAAACTCAGGTCCACGTTTAGATTCCCAGCGAACTTTAACCAACGGAATGCGCTTGCGTTTAAGCCATTTGACTTCACGATCCATAATTTCCACAGGTTTGTCAACAAAATGTAGTGTTTTATCAACACGGATTTCGTCAAGCGGTATGTGGAGGTTCTCATCAGCTAGTCACTTTTTGAGATTGGACACGTGGAAAGTTGGATGAACATTTCAAAGTTCAGGAGGTAATTCAAGTCTGTAGGCTACCTTACTGATTCTTTCGACGATCTTGAATGGTCCAACGTAACTAAGTGCAAGTTTTCCTATCTTTCCAAATTTGATCACACCTTTCCAAGGTGAGACCTTAAGTAATACACGATCACCGACTTGAAATTCCAAGGGCTTGCGTTGTCGGTCCGCGTAACTCTTTTGACGGCTTCGAGCTGTCTGTAGGTTATCACGAACTTTCTTAACCTTGTCAGTTGTCTCTAGAATGAGGTCAGGTCCAGTAAGCTGAGCCTCACCTATCTCATTCCAGCAGACTGGTGAACAACATTTTCGACCATAGAGAGCCTCGAAATGAGCCATGTTGATGCTGGAGTGATAACTGTTGTTGTAGGAGAATTCAATCGATGGGAAATGTGAATCCCAACTACCACCAAAATCAATCACACAAGCTCTAAGTGAATCCTCCAAAGTCTGGATTGTTCTTTCAGTTTGGCCATCTGTTTGTGGATGATATGCTGTGCTCAGATTAAGTTGGGTCCCCATAGCGGATTGCATGGTTCTCCAAAAATGAGACGAGAAGCGAGCATCTCTGTCAGAAATAATGTTCAAAGGAACACCATGTCGAGATACGATTTCATCCACATAGATTTTAGGCAGTCTTTCAGCAGAAAAATCCTCACGGATTGGCAAGAAATGTGTTGACTTAGTAAGACGATCAACAATTACCTAGATGGCATCATGACCTTTCTTGGTGCGCGGAAGTTTAGTAATGAGATCCACAGCGATGTTTTCCCACTTCCAAACTGGAATCTCTGGTTGCTCCAAAAGACCAGAAGGATGTTGGTGTTCAGCCTTAACCTTGAGACAAGTAAGGCATTTTGAAACGTACAAGGCAATATCCTTCTTCATACCAAGCCACCAATACCGTGTACGAAGATCCTTATACATCTTGTATGAGCCAGGATGAATAGAATAACGAGACTTATGGGCCTCATCCATAAGCAAGGCGCGAAGATCATCTTGGCTTGGAACCCACAAACGGTCCATGAAATAATACGATCCATCTTCCTTCAGCACAAGATCAGGCTTAATGTGATAGGGTAATTCCTTACCCATCAAGTCTTGTGAAACACAAGCCTGTTAAGCCTGAGAAATGCGTGCTTAGATATCGGACCGAGCTTGAACATCAAATTGAACATGAACACAATGAAGCTTAGTACGTTCCTTACGACTCAATGCGTCAGCCACAACATTCGCTTTACCAGGATGGTAGCGAATTTCGCAATCATAGTCGTTTAGAAGTTCAACCCAACGTCTTTGCCTCATGTTGAGTTCTTTCTGATTGAAGATGTGCCGAAGACTTTTGTGGTCAGTGAAAACCACACATTTTGTACCATACAAATAATGTCTCCAGATTTTGAGAGCGAAGACAACTGCACCCAACTCAAGATCATGAGTGGTGTAGTTTCTCTCATGCACCTTTAACTGCCTTGATGCGTAGGCTATGACTTTGTTCCTTTGCACCAGAACACAGCCAAGACCCAATTTCGATGCATCACAATAAACGACAAAATCATCATTGCCCTCAGGCAAAGTCAGAATAGGTGTGTCACAACGTTTCTGCTTCAGGGTCTGAAACGCTTCTTCTTGTTTAGAACCCCATTCAAAGGGTTTGTTCTTCTGAGTTAGAGCAGTTAGAGGAACTGCAATCTTCGAGAAGTTTTCTATGAAGCGGCGGTAATAACCCGCAAGACCAAGAAAAGAACGAACTTCGGTAGGAGTAGTAGGCATATCCCAATCCTTAATCACACTGATCTTGGAGGGATCTACATGAATACCTTGTTCGTTGACAATATGTCCCAAAAATTGAAAGCCAAAATTCACACTTGGAAATTTTGGCAAAAAGTTGCTCTTTCTTTAGGAGTTCCAGAGTAAGACGAAGATGTTGCTCATGATCAGCTGGCATCTTGGAATAAATCAAGATATCATCAATAAAAACGATGATGAACTTATCCAGATAAGGCTTGCAGACCCTATTCATCAAGTCCATAAACACAGCAGGAGCATTGGTCAAACCGAATGGCATGACCGTGAACTCATAATGCCCATATCGAGTGCGGAATGCTGTCTTGGGAATATCCTCTTCATGCACACGAAGTTGATGATACCCAGAACGAAGATCGATCTTCGAAGAGCAAGTAGCACCCTGTAACTGGTCAAAGAGATCATCAATGCGAGGTAGGGGGTATCGATTCTTGATGATAAGCTTATTCAGCTCACGATAATCGATGAACATTCTGAAAGATCCATCCTTCTTCTTGACAAAAAGAACGGGAGCACCACAAGGTGAAAAACTCGGACGGATAAAACCTTTGTCAGGAAGCTCTTGAAGCTGCTTAGATAACTCTTGCATCTCAGACGGTGCAAGACGATATGGAGCTCTGGAAATGGGATTTGCACCAGGTATGAGATCAATATGGAACTCGACTTGGCGTGCTGGGGGTAGACCAGGTAACTCTTCAGGAAACAGCTCCGGATAATCCCGAACGAAAGGGATATCTTGAATAGACTTACCTTTGCCTTTATCTGTTGTAACATGTGCCAAGAAGGCCACATAATTCTTTCGCAGATACTTCCGAGCTTGAAAAAAAAGACATAAGCTTGAGGCTACTAGCAGGTTTCTCACCACGAACCTGTAGAATCTCACCCGATGAAACCGGCACACGAACGATCTTCTCAAAACAAACTACCTCTGCGCGATGCTTGGCTAACCAATCCATACCCACAATAATGTCGAAGCTTCCAAGTTGCATAGGTGTGAGGTCAATGGGAAAAATATGGTTGTTAAGGTTCAACTGGCAGTTGCGAAGAACAGAATCAAGAACAACGGGTTCACCACTAGCAACTTCTACTATCAAAGGCTTACCTAGTTTCGTTCTAGACACGCGAAGCAATGGCTCGAAAGATAAAGACACAAAACTTTTATCGGCCCCTGAATAAAAAAGAATAGATGCAGGTTGGTTATTAACAAAGAAGGTACCGTTCACCACCTCGTTGTCTGCTTGCGCCTCAACAGCATTCATATTAAAAGCTCGCCCACGAGCCTGAGCCTGAACTGGATTCGCATTAACCAGCCTTGGACACTGGTTTCGATAATGGGCCAGGTCTCCACAATTGAAGCATGAACCAGGAGGAAAGTGGGGTTGTGTAGCTTGTGCTTGCTGTTGAACAGGCGGTTGAGAAGCCTGCTGAGCTGGGTTACGTGCAGCTAGATTCTGAGCAAAACGACAGACCTCAAAAAGATGACCTGACTTCCCACAGTTGGTACAGAAACGACATTGAACTTGTGGCTGATGGTGGCTGTTGCATCTGTTGCACAAAGGTGCATTCCCTGCATACTGTTTCTTAGTTGGCGGTTGTGCAGGCTGATTGGGAGCTGCCTGGTTAGCTTGGGCAGTGAGAGCAAAATTTTGGGAAGCATTACGCTTCCTAGAACCCTTTGCAGAACCCGAATCCTTCCCCTGCTTGTTTTTACCTTTCTTGCTATCCTTCTTGTCAGACTCCTGCTTCTTACCCTTTTTGTCACCCTTCCTGTGCAACTTACCCTTTCGAATCTGCGACTCAGTCAATGTCGCAGATAACTCGATCGCCTGACGGACAGTGGTAGGATTACTACCAGTAACGATGTCTTGCACGGAGTCAGGTAGACCATCGATGTACCTCTCGATAGCCTTTTCGAGTGGGGTAACCATTGTTGGGCAAAGTAAGCTTAACTCCTCATACCTATCAGTATCCACCCGGTGCTCACCACTTTCTTGCTTCACATCATCAAACTCCCTCTCCAAAGCTCACAATTCAAGACGGGGACAAAACTCCCTCATCATAAGAGTTCTCAGTTCAGCCCATGTTTGTGCTAAAGCAACTTCAGCACCACGATCTCTCATAACCCCGTTCCACCATGTCAAAGCCCTCTTCTGAAATACGCTAGAAGCAAACTCGACCTTCCGGTTCTCAGGACACAGAACGTGACGGAATGTACTCTCAATGCTCTCGAACCATTGAAGGAGCCCAGTTGCCCCTTCGGTACCACTGAACTTGAGTGGTTTAGCCGAATTGAAGCTCTTGAAGTTACAAGGAGCATTCTGATTGTTATTGGTTTGGTTCACCTGAGCGATGATGTTTGGGAGTGTGGCAGCCATGTGCTATGCCAGAATATCTGCCATTTCGGCATTTGTTAACGCGTTTTCACGTCGAGGAGGCATGCTAAAAAGAGGAAACATGAGAGGAAACGAGTGAGGTGATTAGATGAAAAGAACGAGATGAAACAAAATTAACAAAAGCAAGGATGGTGGTCATTCGTCCGTATCACAAAGCAAACAAAAGACACACAGTGACTAATCAAAGTAAATGGGTCCATAAATAATGCTTAGCGAAGACATTCTCGCCGATAAGTGAACACTAACCCCAAGAGTTCCCAGGTAAGAGTGACTGGTCCGATTATGTGGATTTGTACGAACACTCTAGCCTTAAACAGAAAACCCAGGGTACAGGCATTCACCCTTCCAGTTTGCACGTGTTCACACTATTTAGAACCCAAAACTTTGACGAGATTTTGAAAACTTGGAAGGCATAAGGCCCAAAATAATAATTCAAAAACAAATGATAAATTTTCAAAATCAATTTGAAAAATAAAAAAGGGTTCAAAACCATATAATAAACCATTTGAAAACAGAAGATTGTTTTTCAAAAATCGTTTCAGAAAATTGGGTTCTTGTTTTGGTGATCACCTAAGGATAGGTGAAGTGCATGTTTTAAGATCTAAACACAAGACAACTTGTGTTGGGGTCCTAGAAAGGTTATAATCTAGGTCAAAGCATTACTAATAACCTAATTCCCTATAACCATTGGCTCTGATACCAACTCTTCTGTCACACCCCGACCACGTAAAACAGCAAATCGTGGCGGAAACGTCAGGGAGTGTTGTAACAGAATTATTGTTTCACAACCATGGCATACAAAGTTATATTGTATTCATCAAACCAAAGAGTTACATTGTCTTAAAACAAAATGAAACAAAGAGTCATAAAATGTTTTGACTAGTCTAGCTTCGTTTTATGTCACTAAGGCCCAAGTCCACCCTAGCGTGTCACGAACATCCTATGCATTTGCTCCTGAAACACATGTGAAAATAGGTACGTCAGCATAAAAATGCCTGTGAGATACATAGGTTTTGTGAAAATAGGATTCATTACTTAAGTTTGAGAAAATTTTTAATAAAATTCAGCCATGAACCTTGTAAATTGTTTAGTTTTGTAAATCATTTGAAAAGCGATAAAATCCGATGATATGTATAAGTAAAAGAATAATGTATGGTTAATTAAATAACCAAGTAAAATAAGTTGTATAAATTAAACTGTTTTGTAAGTCAAAGTCTTGTGTAAAATATGTTATTTGTGTATAAATCTATAAGTCCAAATTGAATGATTTAAATAACGCTACGACATGTAATACAATACAAGCACTTATATATAGAAGTACTAGCGGCGTATCCACCATGCTTGTATCACATTACACACGTCTCGTTACCTAAAGCACTTACCCAAACAAACCACCAATGTAAATTACCCATGTCTAAACCATTTGTCAAATGTGTTTGTGAAAACCATGTCAAAATGTAGACCATGAAATATGTATATCAATATCAAAATGTCTATGTCAAATGTCAATCAAGTAATGTGTAAACAAAATGTCATGTATGGCAAGTGAAATATGTATCAACTAAACCATAGGTAAAAATGCACAAAACAATGTGTTGAAGTAAAACGTGGTTTAAATCAACACTATGTTTTGTGGCAATGCATGCTATACTGATACAAACATCTATGCGGTATGTGAAAATGCATACATTCAAGCCTTGCGACTGTGGTGATAACCTTTAAACAAATTAAAGTTTATCTGAGTTATGTATATCGAATTCGGTCATTCCTTTCATCCAAACATACCTAGGATGTCAGGAATGGGAGTTGTCAATTCCTATGGTACCACTACCAACTAACGAATGGCGTGATCAATGTTAATGAATGTATTTTTGTCCCATTTAAACAACCAAATGTTATACCAAAATGTAAGCATGTGAAAACAATGCACTAAGTATGCAATCAAATGAACATATATAGCGTGAAATGTAATGTAAAACAATGTACTAAGTATGCACACAATGGACATACATAGCAAAAACACAATGAAATCATGTACTATATGTGTACTTTTGAACATAACAAGCATATGGTATGAAAACAAGAAAGCACGAAAGTAACAAGTAGGCACATGTGTTTCACCTCAAAATGTTGGAAAAACGGTAAAAGAGGGGTCTATGTACTCACTTGAGATTGCTCAATTGACTTTAGATATCCACCAAGCAAAGCTAGAAGATCACGGATTCAAACGGCACCTAATATAGGTAACTACATTAATAAACGGACCTATCGGAGGATCAGGTAGTATGAGGGTTCGTAAACCAAATGAGTGCAAGAACTCATGTAATATGGTTTAACAAAGCCTACATACTAAAACGAAACCTATCCTAAGTGCTTTTGACCCGTTACGACCCATTTAGGTAGCTTATGCCACTTTAACGCGTCGTTCGCGTAAAACGCATTCGGAATGCCTAACTAGTCCTATGACAAGCAAGATATGCCTTAACATGTTTAATATTGGTGCCAAATCAGTTTATATGTCAAAAGTTATGTTACATAGGCTTAAAATGAATTTTGGCGCAAAAGGGTATTTTGGTAATTTTCCTAAGGCATAAGAACTACTTATCATACAACTACTTAAACGACGTGACCATAAGGTATAACCTCAGAAGGTTATTCCCTATGCAACTTTGGTCACCTAAAGTGTTTGGTCGGATCCTAATGATCGTCCAAATGGGTCGGGTTCGAAAGCATAAGCGATGGTTTAGATCGCTTACCTTTACGACCCTAGACAAGCACAATTCTAAAAATGACGAGCTAAACATGCTAGAACATGTTTAATTAAGTTAGAAAACAGGTTTTGTATCAAAACAAACGGTTTTGATACCCTAGATTAGTTTGGTTACAAAATACGCGAGAAAACGCATTTTGGCCGAAACTACAACTCGTCACTGAGCCTAGATAACGTGGTAATCAGTAGGTATAGTCACTAGGGACTATAACCATCGTGATTACGCTCACGTTATGAAGTTCAAATGAACTTCGCGTTGACCATAAACTGGTCAATGCAGAAAGTCAAACACAGTTTGACTTTAATGCTAAAACGAATGAGAAGCACAAAAGAATACTTACAGAAGGTCCCCGCAAGATTTGATCCGATTCTCTCTCAGGTAGGAAGCATATACTTCCACTTAGAGAGCTTGAATCAGATTCAAATGTGAAGAATGAATGAAAACATAGTGGGTATTTATAGGCATGGCACTACCATTAAGATCGTTTCTTGCAAAAGGGGGCACGATCTAAGCCGTACACTTGCCATATTCTGATTTGGCACCTTGATGGGCACACAAACCAGCCCACAGTTTACCGAAAACCATGTGCACAAGTGGGTAATAGCTGGAACAAGCTGGAAATCACTTACTGCTGATCTGGGCATGGCTTACAGACCGTAAGCACACCCATACAGTCCGTAAGGACCCTGCAGACCAGCAATGTTTCAGTTTTGGCAGATTAGGTCCCTGTGCGCGTATGGTCGTGTTTTAGCATTTCTAACACCCGTCAAACCCATTTTTAAGCTCTACAAGGATGTTAAAGTATAGGGAACATGAAACATGCTCCAAAATATGTCGATGACGGTTCGTTTGGCCGTACGATTGCGTTGTTCGGTTAATTACGACGGAAGTCGTTACGGACGCAAAAACGGTCCAAATTGCGCGATGAATGGATTTTTGACAAGCGAATCACTAAAACATAATATTTTAATGATTACATAAATTTTTGGATGTCCGGAGGTATTCAGAACGTAGGTTATGCGCGGAAATGCAAACTTATGCAATTTTTGACGCTTTTAGTCCCTGAATGAGCATAAAGTTTATTTTAGCACACCGAACCCCTCAAAGTCTATTTCTAAGCTATGTAAAGGATATTTAAGGTGTGTTAACATATGATCATGTTCCAGAATGTTTATTACAGTTCAAATTGGCATACTTTCGCAGTTTGTCAACTTTAGTCCCTGTAAGCGAATAAACTTGATTTTGCCATACCAAAGCCTTCAGAACTTATTTCTAAGTTATGTAAAGGTTATTTAAGGTATGTTAAGCATAAATTGATGTTCTGGAGTATTTGTCGTGTTAAACTGATTACGTTTACGCACCAGTTTGCGTATAATTCTCGAGAAATCGATAAAGAGTTTGAAATTGGATAGAAGTCAAAACATGAAAAATGTAAAACACAAACAAACAAACATTGGGATCAAATAACTTTATTTCATTGATGACTGGACTGTTTACAATGATTACAAGAACAGATGTCACAGTCTCCCCTACTTGCGGAAATTTCGTCCCGAAATTTGTTTAGAGGAAATTCGTGGGAAAAGATGTGGATACTTCGCCTTCATTTGATCTTCACGTTCCCAAGTAAACTCAGGTCCACGTTTAGATTCCCAGCGAACTTTAACCAACGGAATGCGCTTGTGTTTAAGCCATTTGACTTCACGATCCATAATTTCCACAGGTTTCTCAATAAAATGTAGTGTTTTATCAGCACGGATTTCGTCAAGCGGTATGTGGAGGTTCTCATCAGCTAGAAACTTTTTGAGATTGGACACGTGGAAGGTTGGATGAACATTTCCAAGTTCAGGAGGTAATTCAAGTCTGTAGGCTACCTTACCGATTCTTTCGACGATCTTGAATGGTCCAACGTATCTAGGTGCAAGTTTTCCTATCTTTCCGAATCTGATCACACCTTTCCAAGGTGAGACCTTAAGTAATATATGATCACTGACTTGAAATTCCAAGGACTTGCGTCGTCGGTCCGCGTAACTCTTTTGACGGCTTCGAGCTGTCTGTAGGTTATCACGAACTTTCTTAACCTTGTCAGTTGTCTCTAGAATGAGGTCAGGTCCAGTAAGCTGAACCTCACCTATCTCATTCTAGCAGACTGGTGAACGACATTTTCGACCATAGAGAGCCTCGAAAGGAGCCATGTCGATGCTGGAGTGATAGCTGTTGTTGTAGGAGAATTCAATCAAAGGGAGATGTGAATCCCAACTACCACCAAAATCAATCACACAAGCTCTAAGCGTATCCTCCAAAGTCTGGATTGTTCTTTCAGTTTGGCCATCTGTTTGTGGATGATATGCTGTGCTCAGATTAAGTTGAGTCCCCATAGCGGATTGCATGGTTCTCCAAATACGAGAAAAGAAGCGAGCATCTCTGTCAGAAATAATGTTCAAGGGAACACCATGTCGAGATACGATTTCATCCACATAGATTTTAGCCAGTCTTTCAGTAGAAAAATCCTCACGGATTGGCAAGAAATGCGTTGACTTAGTAAGACGATCAACAATTACCCAGATGGCATCATGACCTTTCTTGGTGCGCGGAAGTTTAGTAATGAGATCCATAGCGATGTTTTCCCACTTCCAAACTGGAATCTCTGGTTGCTCCAAAAGACTAGAAGGATGTTGGTGTTCAGCCTTAACCTTGAGACAAGTAAGGCATTTTGAAACGTACAAGGCAATATCCTTCTTCATACCAGGCCACCAATACCGCGTACGAAGATCCTTATACATCTTGTCTGAGCCAGGATGGATAGAATAACGAGACTTATGGGCCTCATCCATAAGCAAGGCGCGAAGATTATCTTGGCGTGGAACCCATAAACGGTCCATGAAATAATACGATCCATCTTCCTTCAGCACAAGACCAGGCTTAATGTGATAGGGTAATCCCTTACCCATCCAGTCTTGTGAAACACAAGCCTGTTGAGCCTGAGAAATGCGTGCTTGGATATCGGACCGAGCTTGAACATCAGATTGAACATGAACACAATGAAGCTTAGTACGTTCCTTACGACTCAATGCGTCAGCCACAACATTCGCTTTACCAGGATGGTAGCGAATTTCACAATCATAGTCGTTTAGAAGTTCAACCCAACGTCTTTTCCTCATGTTGAGTTCTTTCTGATTGAAGATGTGCTGAAGACTTTTGTGGTCAGTGAAAACCACACATTTTGTACCGTACAAATAATGTCTCTAGATTCTGAGAGCGAAGACAACTCCACCCAACTCAAGATCATGAGTGGTGTAGTTTCTCTCATGCACCTTTAACTGCCTTGATGCGTAGGCTATGAGTTTGTTCCTTTGCATTAGAACACAGCCAAGACCCAATTTTGATGCATCACAATAAACGACAAAATCATCATTGCCCTCAAGCAAAGTCAGAATAGGTGCGTCACAAAGTTTCTGCTTTAGGGTCTGAAACACTTCTTGTTTAGAACCCCATTCAAAGGGTTTGTTCGTCTGAGTTAGAGCAGTTAGAGGAACTGCAATCTTCGAGAAGTTTTCTATGAAGCGGCGGTAATAACCTGCAAGACCAAGAAAAGAACGAACTTCGGTAGGAGTAGTAGGCGTATCCCAATCCTTAATCGAACTGATCTTCGAGGGATCTACATGAATACCTTGTTCGTTGACAATATGTCCCAAAAATTGAACTTCCTTAAGCCAAAACTCACACTTGGAAAATTTGGCAAAAAGTTGCTCTTTCTTTAGGAGTTCCACAGTAAGACGAAGATGTTGCTCATGATCAGCTAGCGTCTTGGAATAAATCAAGATATCATCAATAAAAACGATGATGAACTTATCCAGATAAGGCTTGCAGACCCTATTCATCAAGTCCATAAACACAGCAGGAGCATTGGTCAAACCGAATGGCATGACCGTGAACTCATAATGCCCATATCGAGTGCGGAATGCTGTCATGGGAATATCCTCTTCATGCACACGAAGTTGATGATACCCAGAACGAAGATCGATCTTCGAAAAGCAAGTAGCACCCTGTAACTGGTCAAAGAGATCATCAATGCGAGGTAGGGGGTATCGATTCTTGATGGTAAGCTTATTCAGCTCACGATAATCGATGCACATTCTGAAAGATCCATCCTTCTTCTTGACAAAAAGAACGGGAGCACCCCAAGGTGAAAAACTCGGACGGATAAAACCTTTGTCAGAAAGCTCTTGAAGTTGCTTAGACAACTCTTGCATCTCAGACGGTGCAAGACGATATGGAGCTCTGGCAACGGGATTTGCACCAGGTACGAGATCAATACGGAACTCGACTTGGCATGCTGGGGGTAAACCAGGTAACTCTTCAGGAAACAGCTCCGGATAATCCCGAACGACAGGAATATCTTGAATAGACTTACCTTTGCCTTTATCTGCTGTAACATGTGCCAAGAAGGCCACATAATTCTTTCGTAGATACTTCCGAGCTTGAAAATAAGACATAAGCTTACTAGCAGGTTTCTCACCACGAACCTGTAGAATCTCACCTGACGAAAGCGGCACACGAATGATCTTCTCAAAACAAACTACCTCTGCGCGATGCTTGGCTAACCAATCCATACCCACAATAATGTCGAAGCTTCCAAGTTGCATAGGTGTGAGGTCAATGGGAAAAAGATGGTTGTTAAGGTTCAACTGGCAGTTGCGAAGAACAGAATTAAGAACAACGGGTTCACCACTAGCAACTTCTTGGGTCAGGTCTCCACAATTGAAGCACGAACCAGGAGGAAAGTGGGGCCGTGCAACTTGTGCTTGCTGTTGAACAGGCGGTTGAGCAGCCTGCTGAGCTGGGTTACGTGCAGCTAGATTCTGAGCAAAACGACAGACCTTAGAAAGATGACCCGACTTCCCACAGTTGGTACAGAAACGACATTGAACTTGTGGCTGATGGTGGCTGTTGCATCTGTTGCAAAATGGTGCATTCCCTGCATACTGTTCCTTAGCTGGCGGTTGTGCAGGCTGATTGGGAGCTGCCTGGTTACCTTGGGCAGTGAGAGCAAAATTTTGGGAAGCCTTACACTTCCTAGAACCCTTTGCAGAACCCAAATCCCTCCCCTGCTTGTTTTTACCTTTCTTGTTATCCTTCTTGTTAGACTCCTGCTTCTTACCCTTCTTGTCACCCTTCCTGTGCAACTTACCCTTTCGAATCTGCGACTCAATCAATGTCGCAGATAACTCGATCGCCTGACGGACAGTGGTAGGATTACTACCAGTAACAATGTCTTGCACGGAGTCAGGTAGACCATCGATGTACCTCTCGATAGCCTTTTCGAGTGGGGTAACCATTGTTGGGCAAAGTAAGCTTAACTCCTCATACCTATCAGTATACGCCCGGTGCTCACCACTTTCTTGCTTCAGATCATCAAACTCCCTCTCCAAAGCTCGCAGTTCATGACGGGGACAAAACTCCCTCATCATAAGAGTTCTCAGTTCAGCCCATGTTTGTGCTTAAGCAACTTCAGCACCACGATCTCTCATAACCCCGTTCCACCATGTCAAAGCCCTCTTCTGAAATACGCTAGAAGCAAACTCGATCTTCCGGTTCTCAGGACACAGAACGTGACGGAATGTACTCTCAATGCTCTCGAACCATTGAAGGAGCCCAGTTGCCCCTTCGGTACCACTAAACTTGAGTGGTTTAGCCGAATTGAAGCTCTTGAAGTTACAAGGAGCATTCTAATTGTTATTGGCTTGGTTCACCTGAGCGATGATGTTTGGGAGTGCGGCAGCCATGTGCTGTGCCAGAATATCTGCCATTTCGGCATTTGTTAACGGGTTTTCACGTCGAGGAGGCATGCTAAAAAGAGGAAACATGAGAGGAAACGAGTGAGATGATTAGATGAAAAGAACGAGATGAAACAAAATCCACAAAAGCAAGGATGGTGGTCATTCGTCCATATCACAAAGCAAACAAATGACACACAGTGACTAATCAAAATAAATGGGTCCATAAATAATGCTTAGCGAAGACATGCTCGCCTATAAGTGAACACTCACCCCAAGAGTTCCCAGCTAAGAGTGATTGGTCCGATTATGTGGATTTGTACGAACACTCTAGCCTTAGACAGAAAACCCAGGGTACAGGTATTCACCCTTCCAGTTTGCACGTGTTCACACTATTTAGAACCCAAAACTTTGACGAGATATTGAAAACTTGGAAGGCACAAGGCCCAAAAGAATCATTCAAAAACAAATGATAAATTTTCAAAATCAATTTGAAAAATCAAAAAGGGTTCAAAACCATATAATAAACCATTTGAAAACAGAAGATTGTTTTTCAAAAATCGTTTCAGAAAATTGGGTTCTTGTTTTGGTGATCACCTAAGGATAGGTGAAGTGCATGTTTTAAGATCTAAACACAAGACAACTTGTGTTGGGATCCTAGAAAGGTTATAGTCTAGGTCAAAGCATTACTAATAACCTAATTCCCTATAACCATTGGCTCTGATACCAACTCTTCTGTCACACCCCGACCACGTAAAACAGCAAATCGTGGCGGAAACGTCGGGGAGTGTTGTAACAGAATTATTGTTTCACAACCATGGCATACAAAGTTATATTTTATTCATCAAACCAAAGAGTTACATTGTCTTAAAACAAAATGAAACAAAGAGTACATAAAATGTTTTGACTAGTCTAGCTTCATTTTATGTCACTAAGGCCCAAGTCCACCCTTGCGTGTCACGAACATCCTATGCATTTTTTCCTGAAACACATGTGAAAATAGGTATGTCAGCATGAAAATGACTGTGAGATACATAGGTTTTGTGAAAATAGGTTTCATGACTTAAGTTTGAGAAAATGTTTAATAAAATTCAGCCATGAATCTTGTAAATTGTTTTGTTTTGTAAATCATTTGAAAAGCGATAAAATCAGATGATATGTATAAGTAAAAGAATAATGTATGGTTAATTAAATAACCAAGTAAAATAAGTTGTATAAATTAAACTTTTTTGTAAGTCAAAGTCTTGTGTAAAATATGTTATTTGTGTAAAAATGTATAAGTCCAAATTGAATGATTTAAATAACGCTACAACATGTAATACAGTACAAGCACTTATATATAGGAAGTACCAGCGGCGTATCCACCATGCTTGTATCACATTACACACGTCTCGTTACCTAAATCACTTACCCAAACAAACCGCCAATGTAAATTACCCATGTCTAAACCATTTGTCAAATGTCTTTGTGAAAACCATGTCAAAATGTTTAAGTCAAAATGTAGTCCTTGAAATATGTATATCAATATCAAAATGTCTATGTCAAATGTCAATCAAGTAATGTGTAAGCAAAATGTCATGTATGGCAATTGAAATATGTATCAACTAAACCATAGGTAAAAATTCACAAAACAATGTGTTGAAGTAAAACTTGGTTTAAATCAACGCTATGTTTTGTGGAAATGCATGCTATACTGATACAAACATCTATGCGGTATGTGAAAATGCATACATTCAAGCCTTGCGATTGTGGTGATAACCTTTAAACAAATTAAAGGTTTATTTGAGTTATGTATATCGAATTCGGTCATTCCTTTCATCCAAACATACCTAGGATGTCTGGAATGGGAGTTGTTAATTCCTATGGTACCGCTACCTACTAACGAACGGCGTGATCAATGTTAATGAATGTATTTTTGTCCCATTTAAACAACCAAATGTTATACCAAAATGTAAGCATGTGAAAACAATGCACTAAGTATGCAATCAAATGAACATACATAGCGTGAAATGTAATGTAAAACAATGTACTAAGTATGCACACAATGGACATACATAGCAAAAACACAATGAAATCATGTACTATATGTGTACTTTTGAACATAACAAGCATAAGATATGAAAACAAGAAAGCACGAAAGTAACAAGTAGGCACATGTGTTTCACCCCAAAATGTTTGAAAAACGGTAAAAGAGCGGTCTATGTACTCACTTGAGATTGCTCAATAGACTTTAGATATCCACCAAGCAAAGCTAGAAGATCACGGATTCAAACGGCACCTAATATAGGTAACTACATTAATAAACGGACCTATCGGGGGATCGGGTAGTATGAGGGTTCGTAAACCAAATGATTGCAAGAACTCATGTAATATGGTTTAACAAAGCCTACATACTAAAACGAAACCTATCCTAAGTGCTTTTGACCCGTTACGACCCGTTTAGGTAGCTTATGCCACTTTAACGCATCGTTCGCGTAAAACGCGTTCGGAATGCCTAACTAGTCCTATGACAAGAAAGATATGCCTTAACATGTTTAATATTGGTGCCAAATCAGTTTATACATCAAAAGTTATGTTACATAGGCTTAAGATGAATTTTGGCGCAAAAGGGTATTTTGGTAATTTTCCTAAGGCATAAGAACTACTTATCATACAACTACTTAAACGATGTGACCATAAGGTATAACCTCGGATGGTTATTCCCTATGCAACTATGGTCACCTAAAGTGTTTGGTCGGATCCTAATGATCGACCAAATGGGTCGGGTTCGAAAGCATAAGCGATGGTTTAGATCGCTTACCTTTACGACCCTAGACAAACACAATTCTAAAAATGACGAGCTAAACATGCTACAACATGTTTAGTTAAGTTAGAAAACAGGTTTGGTATAAAAAAAACGGTTTTGATACCCTAGAGTAGTTTGGTTACAAAATACGCGAGAAAGCGCATTTTGGCCGAAACTACGACTCGTCACTGAGCCTAGATAACGTGGTAATCAGTAGGTATAGTCACTAGGGACTATAACCATCGTGATTACGCTCACGTTATGAAGTTCAAATGAACTTCACGTTGACCATAAACTGGTCAATGCAGAAAGTCAAACACAGGTTGACTTTAACGCTAAAACGAATGAAAAGCACGAAAGAATACTTACAGAAGGTCCCCGCAAGATTTGATCCAATTCTCTCTCAGGTAGGAAGCATATACTTCCACTTAGAGAGCTTGAATCAGATTCAAATGTGAGGAATGAATGAAAACATGGTGGGTATTTATAGGCATGGCACCACCGTTAAGATCGTTTCTTGCAAAAGGGGGCACGATCTAAGCCGTACACTTGCCATATTTTGATTTGGCACCTTGATGGGCACACAAACCAGCCCATAGTTTACCAAAAACCATGTGCACAAGTGGGTAATAGCTGGAACAAGCTGGAAATCACTTACTGCTGATCTGGGCATGGCTTACGGACCGTAGGCACACCCATACAGTCCGTAAGGACCCTGCAGACCAGCAATGTTTCAGTTTTGGCAGATTAGGTCCCTGTGCGCGTATGGTCGTGTTTTTGCACTTCTAACACCCGTCAAACCCATTTTTAAGCTCTACAAGGATGTTAAAGTATAGGGAACATGAAACATGCTTAAAAATATGCCGGATGTCGGTTCGTTTGGCCGTACGATTGCGTTGTTCGGTTAATTACAACGGAAGTTGTAACGGACGCAAAAACGGTCCAAATTGCGTGACGAATGGATTTTTGACAAGCCAATCACTAAAACATAATATTTTAATGATTACATAAATATTTGGATGTCCGGAGGTATTCAGAACGTAAGTTATGCGCGAAAATGCAAACTTATGCACTTTTTGACGCTTTTAGTCCCTGAATGAGCATAAAGTTTATTTTAGCACACCGAACCCCTCAAAGCCTATTTCTAAGATATGTAAAGGATATTTAGGGTGTGTTTAACTTATGATCATGTTCCGGAATGTTTATTAAAGTTCAAATTGGCATACTTTCACAGCTTGTCAACTTCAGTCCCTGTAAGCGAATAAACTTGATTTTGCCATACCAAAGCCTTCAGAACTTATTTCTAAGTTATGTAAAGGTTATTTAAGGTATGTTAAGCATAAATTGATGTTCCGGAGTATTTGTCGCGTTAAAATGATTAAGTTTACGCACCAGTTTGCGTAGAATTCTCTAGAAAGCGATAAAGAGTTTGAAATTGGATAGAATTCAAAACATGAAAAATGTAAAACACAAACAAAAAAACATTGGGATCAAATAACTTTATTTCATTGATAACTGAACTGTTTACAATGATTACAATCACAGATGTCACAGGAACGACGCATATGAAATGGGGACTAGGGTTTAATTGGGAGGAGGTAGTAAAAATTGAACTTGAGTATCTAGCGCAAAATTTTAATAGTGTTTTTTAAATGACATTTAAACCTCTTCAAATCACTCGAAGCTTAACACTCGTTTGAAAAATGCTCATTATTTGTTCATTCGACTCAGCTCGATTGTAAAACACTTAATTCAGACCAGTTCGGTTTGTAAACCAACCAAACACGAGCAAAGGTCCGCTCAGCTCGGTTCGTTTCATTCAACTAGGCTTGGTTGGCTCGATTTATTTTTAATATACATATATGAATCATTTTTAATGAAATGACCAAAGGCTACATTTACAAAGTTTGTTCCAAGATCCATATAAAGCTTATTTAGGTAATTAGAATTGAAATCCAATACCAGTAGTCCATTGTCCAATACTTAATGTCCATTTGAATAATTGAGTCAAAATATCAAATATTGTAATGTGAAGCATCGATCAAAACCCCCGATTGGCCATTATTATTTGATTTCTCCATCGCCACTCACCAAGTACGAGCAAAGGTCCGATATGTTCGATTTGGCTCATGAACAACCCTAATTTAAACTATGACACATAAAAAATAAGTCATAAATTATTTAGATTTTGAGGTAAATTATTATTTTTTTTTTTGAAATAAAGTGTTTTATTAACATATTAAGGGTTTGTTTGGTATGGGGAAATAGAATGGACGATGTAATGGAATGAATAAAAAAATGAAATGGATCATTACCATTCCATGGCCTTGTTTGGTTACCATCTAGGAATGGAATAAATCATTACCTTATGTTTCTTAGTAGGCAGGAAAAGACGAAGGAACAAAATCGGCGATAGGTGGTGGTAGCAGGTGGTGGCAGTAGTTGGTGGATGGTAGCAGGTGGTAGCACCGACAGCTAAAGGCAACGGCGAGTGGCGACGATCCGTGGTGTTGGCCGGTGGTTGTGGCGGCGATCAGAGCTGGTGGCCGGTGGTCGTTGTAAGATGGTGGTGGCGGGCGGCGACGGTGGTCGGAGGTAACATTTAGGTGATAGTGAAATTTGTGGGCCAATAAGTAATTACATTATGGTACGGTATCCTGTATATGTTAATGCTATTTTTTTTAATAATAGTTACATTTATCTCTTAACAATGTTATCTTTAAAAATAAGACTTGTATTTCAATTTTTGCAATACAACTTTTCTAACAATAATTGTAAATTTCAATAGAATTTGCAACCTTTAAAGAAAAAGGTTGCCGGTTATAGTAAAATTTGCAACTTTTAGATAAAAAGGTTGCAATTTGGATATAATTTTGCAACTTTTTATGAAAAAAGTTGCATTAGATATTCTAATGCAACCTTTATGTTCAATGAAGTTGCATTAGAGTCAAATGCAACTCATTTAGAAAAGGTTGCTTTTAAAAGGTTGCATTAGGGCTATTTTCTAGTAGTGATTGAAATTTATAGGTACTTCTAATACATTTGTCTTTGAGTAAACTGCAATTTTACCCCCTGGGGTTATATGTGATTGGCACTCTGACCCCTTGCCAGGAAAATTTTGTTGGCTGACCCCCCAACTAATGAGAAACTATGTAAGATTACCCCCTGGTTCATGAAACCATTTATAGTCCACGTTAGTCTTTAACGGTCAAAGGGTATTTATGTAATTTTGCCCTAACTTTACTAAACCAGATCCATCTTCATCTTCAAATAAATCAATCTTCATCCATCCATCTTCATCTTCAAATAAACCATCTAGAATCATCTTCCACACAAACCACCTTCCACCACCTGCACCATCTCCGCCACCCCTAACAACCATAGTACACCATCTCCATAGTACACCACCATTACTAGCATCCATCAATAATCAAGAGACTCACAAGTGAGTATGAAACTGAAATTGGGAAAGAGATGATTGAAACCTTATCTACATTCATTGAATCCGGAGTGTGCAACACCATCTCCACAGTACACCACCATTACTTGCGAGACATGAGCAAATCCCGGCTGCCATCACCGTTTGTCGAAACCCTAGGTGGTCGTAGAATAGGCACAAAATAAGATTATCAATGGAGCAACGAATAGAGACGGGGGGACCAATAGCCGTTGCAGATCTGGGACCGGAGGTGCTTGCCGGAGAGGGTGTTGGCGGAGTGGTGGTGTCTTGTTAGAAGGATCTGATGATGGATGATTGGTTGCAGAGAGAATAAGGAATGTGTATATACACACAATAAGTGATATGTAAGTGTTTATCAATTGCATTTATGGATTTGGTGGTGTTTTCTTCATGTTTTGTAAGAAAATAATAATGAGGTTTTTATGTTGTGGTTATTTCAACTGTTTGAAGGAAGAAGACCGGTGATACGACGTCGTTGTTAATTAATAAAATTCTAGTGACTTGTTAGCTACAAATAAGAGTAAATAGGGTTGTTCTCCGGTTAATCGGAAAATAGGGTTGTTTGATAGTTGCAGACTTGCAGTGTGCTCTATCCCTAATTTGAGAGAATTGTAAATATGTTTTGAGTAAACTAGAACTTCAGTCCTTAGTTGCAGACTTGTAGCCATCAATCAGTTTCATTTAATTAGTTTAATGATCAATTGCATTGAATCAATTCATTTGCAGCAATGAGTTTCAATTAGTTCAACACAGTGACCATTTATCAAGCAACAAATTAGATACTAACTTTTACACTTACCAATTTACCAACTCAGTCAACAACCAAATGCATTCATTGATCATCCATTAACTAATATCATCCGGGAATGGTTTCGTTTTCTGCAGGAGGTAAGGAAGCAAAGAAATATTTAACACCAGGGGGTAATACGTTTTCTTACAACAAAGCATAGGGGGGTAATAAGAAAGGATAATAGTCATTTAACACCGAGGGTAATACGTTTTCTTACAACAAAGCATAGAGGGTAATAAGAAAGGGTAATATAGTCATTTAACATACCATTTAATAGAACTGTTAAGTTTTTTAACACCAGGGGGTAATATTGAAGTGTTTTTCAATAGTTGAGGGGTAAGATAGCAAAATTTTCCTGGGAGGGGGTCAGAGTGCCAATCACATATAACCCCAGGAGGTAAAATTGCAGTTTACTTTTTGTTTTTGTTTTTTTTTTTTTTTTGTGTGTGTGTGTAACACCAAATAGTGACATTCTTTAATACAAGTGTAACAAGTGCATACATTTTTTGTATTGCCTTTTTAAAAACAAATACAAGATATATTAGATATGCTAAAAATTATAAAAAAATATTATTACATTGTGTTTTCTCAACTCAAATCGGTTTTCAAATTAACCATCCCCAATAAATATTCTGAAAGCTAAATATTTTGAGTACCGTAAGAACAAATAAAAAACCAATCAAAACTATTTTTTTTTTCAAATACAAACCTCATTGTAATTAAAATACAACTTTAAAAAAAGAATTTACAACATCAAATAATTCATTTTTCCTCTCAAAACCAATCTTATTATATTTTTTTGCACATCTGTAAATACAACAAATTTACACATATGTAAATTTTCTTTTATTTACAAATTTAGGTAAATTTAAACGTGTAAATTTAATTTCCAACATTGTAAAATTCGAATAATAATGATAAGTGTCAAAGAGAATTTTGTATTTTAATTGTTTTTTTACCAAGTTCTTGTGGTTTTTTCAATTTTTCTCGCGGTTCTCACAATATTTAGCATTCTCATTTAAATCATCCAATATATATACACACATAATCACGGACGCATACATATATAAAGAGACATAGAAAGAAAGTTGTCTTACATAGTGATTTTAGTTTATAAAGCTTTAGAAGGTATGAGGAGACGATATAAGATTACATAGCATTATGTGATTACTTACCTCTTCGTAATTATGTACTTCTGCTACGTGATTACGTATTGAGGATTATGCCTCTACCTTGAAGTACATGTGTCATATTCTTTTGCTTTCTATCATTTGCATAGAATTTCCCCTTATTACAGGATTCTTGCCCTATACACTCACATTGAACATATATGGTACAATCCTTATAAATATATACATTCATATATATACATATATATATATATATAAATGGGATCTGGAGAAAACGCTCAAAAGTGTGAGAACGAGGAGAACGCTTCCTGGCCCAACATGTGTCCCGCCGCTTAGAAAAGGGCGGAGGGGCTTTTTTGTCCTTTCATCTTCTGCTTTTCCAGTTCCCCGTTTCCCAATATTGTTTTAATTTTTGGTTTTTAAGATTTTTGGCGTTAACCAAATTCAATAATTAATGGCGTTTTAATGGTTTCATTGTATCAACATTTTGCTGTTTATGGCGTTTATTCACATCGTATACCATTGGAACCCAGGGGGCAGGAAATCTATTTGAGTGGCGTTTTTCAAGGGGTTTTAAACAAAATGACCCATTGTTCTATTATTTTTTATAAACATTTTGGCGTTTGTGATATCTTGGCGTTTTACTATTGTTAAATTATATTCCAACCACACGAATAAAAAATAAAAGGGAAAAAAATAAATTAAAAATCCTAATCGGATCTCTTTTCACAATCTTCACTGTCATCAGTCTCTCTCTTCTTTAATAGTACAAGAACTGTCGCCAAATATATGGCGTTTTATGTAAAACTTAACAAAGCCATCGGTTTGATTATTTTGCTTGCTCGTCTGTTGAAGTGGCTTTTTTGTGGATGTTTGGGGACATAGATCTACGACGTGTGGGTGGGTTTTTCGCTTTTTCTTCATGTTGATCTTCATCTTTATAATCAACCCACTCTTCAGTGTCATTGATCTCTTCTCCTCATCCAAGCCTTCTTCAAGAACAAAAAATACAAAATGCCATATGATCGGCACCAGTATCTTTTTATTGTAATTTTGTCCATCTCATGCAGCAAAATCTTTCTGAGTTACTCGCCTCCGCTAACAATTCATTCAATGAAACTTGACGAATAACAATACTGAATATCCAAGAAAGCATATTAGCCATCTTTGATTTTTTTTTTGGGCGTTTTACAGTGAGTGGTATTTAGTAGTATTGGCGTTTTTTTTTTTTTTTTTTTTTTTGGTTTGATCAAATGGAAGTCGCTGAGATGTATCATTTATAGGATCTCTTTTTGGCGCCTAAGTTAGGCGGTGCCTTATTATAATAAAGTATTCGTCTTTTCAGTTACTGTTTGTAATTACTGTTTATGACAAGCTTTATCTCTGAAGTCTGTAACACGTCCCATCTTTCAAGTTTGGGGTTTTAGATTCTAATATAATAAATTTTCCCTATCTTCAGTTTTTCTTATTTGAAGTTACTGTTTCTAGTTACATTTTCAAGTTTATTTTTTATTTTATTATTCTTTTGGGTTTTTTGTAATAGTTTTTCAAACTAATTTTATTATATCTTGGGAGTTTTTGGGGGCGTTTAACGGGATGATATCGTTTAAACAAACATTTTTGGCTGTTTTGGCGTTTTTATTATTTATGGCGTTTTTATTATACAACAATCAACTGGGAAAATAAAAAAAAGATTACCTAAAAAAAGTTTTTTATAATATTTGTCCAAAGTAATTTTATGATGGTTTGATAAACGCCAAAGGTGTAAGACATTTGCCTTTTTTGGCATTTTTATTAGATATGGCGTTGTTTATTAAATTACAATTAGCTGAAAAAGAAAATTAAACAAAATAAATATTGATCTTCCAAATCTTCACTGTCACCAGTCTCTTTCTTCTTTTGAAGCATCTTCACTGGCTGTTTCGACTTTCGTATGAAAATAAATAAAGTGTTGTTGTATGGTGTTGGATAACAATGTTAATCCTCAGTTAAGAAAAATAACTGACAATGTTGTCCACACCATACAACTACACTTTATTGACAGCAATATATTTGATGTTTGGGTTTTCTAGCGTTTATCAGTCGAATGGTATATATCAAATATGGCGTTTGGGGTTTTTGTTTGTGTTTTTTAATTGAAGGTCTGAGTTGTTGTATATATAGGATTTTTTGGCCGTTTTTTTAGGCGGGATTTTACTATAATTATGTTTGGCGTTTTATATCTAATGGCGTTTTAGCAGAATGTTGTGTGATTTTTGTTTTGGCGTTTTATTTTCATGAGGTGGCGTTTTGATTGGAGTAGTCAAAAGACGCTTTTACCCTTAATGAAGTGCGTCCACGTAATAAAATTGATGTTATTTACGAAAATGCCACCGCGCCAATCTAGTCCATAGATTGTTTTGATCGGACGATCGATAAGCGTTCTCACCGTTCTCACCATTCTCACACTTTCTACCATTTTCTCTAAATCTCGACCCTAGATATATATATATATATATATATATATATATATATATATATATATATATATAGGGTAGGGATATGGTAAAAAGTGTCTAAAATGTAAGAAGGGTAAGAAGAGTTTTAAACCATTGGATATTTGATCTAATGGTTGAGATCAATAGGGTATAAAAATGTAAATTGTGTTTTAATTAGAGGGACCTTATGTAAAATCGAAGGGCAATAGTGTCTTTTTCAATGTTTGAAATATGGTAACCATATCATACACGACCAAAAAACTCCTACATTCACTCCTTTTTCCTTAAATATCAGAATTAATGATTCACCTTAATTGTAGGAGGTCTTTGGTTGCATATTCGTCATACATTATCATAAAGAGAACTGTAATCAGGTTCATGGCATGGTGTTTGAAAACAACTGGATAAATTGACTATGATTCAAGTGATGGTGTTTTATCTGGAGACATTGTTCATGGCGTGGTGTTTTAAACATCTATGATTCAAGTCATGGTGTTTTATCTGGAGACATTGTATAAAAATCGTAAACCCCATGACTATGATTCAAGTCATGGTGTTTTATCTGGAGACATTGTTCATGGCGTGGTGTTTTAAACATCTATGCTTCAAAGTCATGGTGTTTTATCTGGAGACATTGTTCATGACATGGTGTTTTAAACATCTATGATTCAAGTCATGGTGTTTTATCAATATACAACATTCCCAGAACATCTATGATTCACGTCATGGTGTTTTATCAATACAAAATATTCCCAGATTTTAAAACACCATGACTATGATTCAAGTCATGGTGTTTTATCTGGAATCCAAAAAACATTGTAAATCATCAAACAAACAGACGATTCAAGTCATGGTGTTTTATCTAGAATTCAAGTCAGATAAAACACCATGACTTGAATCATAGTCAATGTCTCCAGATGTTTAAAAGACCACGCCATGAACAATGTCTCCTGATAAAACACCATGACTTGAATCATAGTCAATGTCTCCAGATGTTTAAAACACCACGCCATGAACAATATATCCAGATGTTTAAAACACCACGCCATGAACAATATATGATTAAAAGATGCTGCGATTAAAAGATGATGAAGAAGATAAAACAATCAGATGTATAATGTTTCCTAAAATTTCTTCTAATTCAAAATTCGATTCATCCCTATAAAAACTCATCGCAAGTTTTTTTTTTTGGCAGTTATCTTTGAAAACAATTAAATGATAAGAAAGTCAAATTACTAATATACCCTTTTGAATTAATTAGGATAAAGGACACTTGTCACTCCCAAATTATGGTCAGCTTCATTTATGATCACCATCCTTGTTTGTGAACCTATTGAACTAATCCTAGCCATTGATTTACTTTTTATATGAAAATGGTAGGATTGTAATTATACATATAAACTTAATATGGTAGTTATTAATTTTAATTAAAATTTCTTATTTTTCTCACTCCCATATTCATCTTACATCTTTCATTTGTTCAGCTCTATCTCTCTCATAAACAGAAAACATGAGTCGATTCCTCTATTTCTAATAAGCGAAGCCAAGAATCAATAAAAAACAAATAAGAGAGAAGATTACATATGGAGACCTAGGTGTGGAAGATGACAAGGATGAGTGGTGGATGATAAAGACCGGAAGTCCAGCCACCTCTCTGGCGACAGCACCGTTGTCTGACGACAGCGTCCACGTGATTTGGTGTTTTAGCGAGTACGCCGATCAGATAGCACATAGATCGTTCCATTTGTTGTTTAGCGATTTACAAACAAAACGATTGGCATAAGCATTGATTTATTAATACATATTTGCATATGTCTTATTTACTTTAGAGAATCTAAAATGGAACATCAAGCCTTCATTTATCCTTTTCAATTTTCTTATTCTCTTTTTTAGTATTTAGTTGTTTAATTGTTAATTGAATCCTTTCTATTGAATTAACTTTTCACTAAATATGTTTCTTTTATACTTTTGACTTGAATCTATAATATATTTATTTTTATTTAATTGTTGTTTTTGTAATTCAATATTTTGGTTTCAGGAGCTCATAAATTTTGAATTTTAAATGGTTTGGTCAAACTTGTATCTTATATTTATGTATTTGGTTATTGAAGATGCTAAATATTGAGATGAAACTTTTGTTCTGTTAATCACTGAAGGTGTTTCTATCAGTGGTGTACATCGGTGCATGTTGTGGTGGTTGGTGTTGCGAATGACGAAGACTATGGTGGTTGAGTGGATGAAGATGAGGGCGGTGGTTACAATCGTATATAAAATGAACTTATAGCGCACGGTTGGGATGTTTTGTTTTTTTAATTTGTTTATCATCAATAAATACTAATTCTTACTTTTTAATTCTTTTTGTTTAAATAGTTCGAATATTTGATATCAAGTATGAAGATGGTTATATGTAATAATTTGTCTTTTCCCTAATTTTTTTCATCTTTTGTTCAATACATTCCATTCATAGTGTTATTATATATATATATATGTGTGTGTGTGTGTGTGTGTGTGTGTGTATTAAATAGTTCAATACATTCCATTCATAGTGTTATTATAAAATATACGCAAACAGAACTAACAAATAGTTTATACAGATATATACTTCTGTTAAATACTCAAAGTACACATATGTATTATTCAAATTACATATGTACGCATGTGTACAAAACGGATATACGTACGTGTATAAAATAGTTTGGTTGAATAGTAACTGTGTATATTTTTCATTTAATAAATTAATTAATTGGTGAGATAAATGAAGAGAGAGAATGTAATTAAATATTTAATTGGATATATTAGATATGAATTTACCCTTATACCCTTTTCATTTATTTTCTACACGTAAATAATTTTGCATACCAATTTTCGCTATTTAAATTATATAAAAAAACTTTTTTTCAAAAAATAATTTTTTTTTGTAGTGCACATGTGTGTGTACTACACATGTGAATTATTACAGATCTGCACTACAAATTTTTTTTTTTGAAATAAAGTTTTTTTATATAAAAAAACTAGCGATTTTAATAAAAAAATTGAAAAAAAAAATTTGTGTGTTTTAGGCTTTTTTAATTAGTTTTCGAGTTTTCGTGATAAAAGTGGTTTTCATTTGAATCATCCCATATATATATATATATAGGGGACCGCTAAAATAAAAACCACCTCCAGTTGTAAGAACTGCGTGAACCACTTTCTAGCCATTAGATCAAGATGATGAATGGATGAGATTAAAAGTATTAAAAAATAATATTAAGTATTTTTTGTCTTTTTATATATATTATATTTAATTGCCCTTTTGTCCTATTCATTAATTACTTTTAATTACTTTTATTTTTTAAACATAATTTCTTTATTAAAAACATTTTTAAATTCAGATTTTTTTAAAAGATTTTTATACTTTTTACAATTTACGTTTTATGTTTTTTTGACGCGCCGTTTTTAACGCCGTTTTTTAACGCGCCGTTTTTTACGAGCCATTTTTCAAGCGTCGTTTTTTACGCGCCGTTTTTTTAACGCCGTTTTTTACGAGCCGTTATTAACGCGCCGTTTTTTTAACACCGTTTTTTACGCGCCGTTTTTTTAACGCCGTTTTTTAACGCGCCGTTTTTTTACACCGTTTTTTTCGCCCGACTTTTTCACACGCCGTTTTTTAAGCCCGGCTTTTTCACGCGTCGTTTTTTCAACGCGCCGTTTTTACGTTAATGTTATTTACGTTTTACGCACCGGTTTTTTACGTTAGCGTTTTTTATGTTTTACGCGCCGGTTTTTTACGTTAACGTTTTTTTATGTTTTACGCGCCAGTTTTTTACGTTAACAGTTTTTACGTTTTTACGTTTTACGCGACGGTTTTTTACGTTTTACTAAAAAAAATTTACGATTTACGTTTTACCTAAAACTTTTAACGTTTTACGAAAAACTTTTTACGTTTTACGTAAAACGTTTTACGTTTTACGTTAAAAAGTTTACGGTATAACTTTTTTTTTACAAAAACGTTTTAAGTTTTACGTAAAACTTTTTACGTTTTACTAAAAAAAATTTACGATTTACGTTTTACCTAAAACTTTTTACGTTTTACGAAAAAACTTTTTACGTTTTCCGTTTTACGTAAAAAATTTTAAGTTTTACGTTTTACGTTTTACGTAAAAGTTTACGGTTTAACTTTTTTTTTTTTACAAAACCGTTTTTACGCAAAATCGAACGCACCCAGAAAATCGCACACTCGGTGAAGCGTCTCAGATATATTGGTATCATCATCGACGCCTAAAATAAAAATTAAAAAAAAAAACCCAACAAACAAAAATCAAAAGAACGAGGGGATTCTCGAAAAAAAAAAACGAAGTTTTGGCTCAGATTTTCCGATAATCAGAGGCTGCAAAAATGGGGTTGCAGGTTCAAAAACCTACCCTCCACCAACCTTGCCGCGCCAACGTCATCTAAATTTACGTTTTTTTTCATCATCGCCTCCCAAAAAAACGACCATATCAAAACCCACAGTTTTTTTCACTATCCAAAACATTCAACACATTCGAAATCCCTGATCAAACATACAACACATTCACAAAATCACCAACATTCAACACATTCTCAAATCACCAACAAAAAACCATCAAAACCCCTAACATTTCAAAAAAACCATCAGATTCAAAAACCCATCAGATTCAAAAAACCATCAGATTCAAAAACCATCATTCAATAACACATGTGAAAGAACACAGGCCAAAAGAAATCACCAGAAACAAATCAAAACAGAAACAAATCAAAACAGAAACAAATCAAACCTTTGGGCAAAATCATCAACAAATCAAACCTTTGGGCAAAATCATCAACAATCACCAACACAGGAGGAGACGGGGACCTCCGCCGCTCACAGCGGCGCTGACGCCGGCCCACCACCCAGCCATCGAACCGCCCCCACCAGCCTTGAACCAACTAAACCACCACCGCCTCCGCCTCTGCACAACACCCAGCAAACCACCGCCCCCACCACCGCCTTCCGCCCCTGCTCCTTCATTCTTTTTTAAGAAAAACCCTAAACACCCACTGATCATCAAGAATCAAGAACACAGGGGAAGAACTGGTCTTTGAAAACCAGAAAAAAAAATACACAGAAGCTTGATCTCCGGTGGTCTGGAGAGTGATATCCGGTGGCGGAGGGCGGAGGAGACAGAAGCTTGATCTCCGGTGATGGTGAAGCAAAATAGAGAGAGTTTACCGGAGATGTTGTTAGCTCCGTCGGAGTTGTGGCGGTGGCGGTGGAGGCATTTGGGGTGGCGGTGGCGTCGAGATCGGAGACATTTGGGGTCGAGATCGGAGACATTTTGGGGTGGGTTTTGAAATTGTGAGTGAGTGTCTGCAACTATTAAAAAGGAGAGAGGAGAGAGGGTCATTAAAGAGAGGAGAGAGGAAAAAGGATGGATATGACATATGGGGTAAATGACTAATATACCCTTTGTGTTGGCATGTTCTGATTGGTTGAAAGTGGTTCTCGCGGTTCTTACAACTGGAGGTGGTTCTCATTTTAGCGGCTCCCTATATATATATATATATATATATATATATATATATATATTTATGGGGTTAGGTTCATTTGTGAACAACCCACATGATTGTGAACACTAGTGAACTAATTCTAAACATTGATTATCAATACACAAGTGTAAATCAATGGCCAAGATTTGATGATGAAAATACACTAGTGTATATTACGATTTGATGATGTAAATCAATGACCCAGGATATGTTCACTCAGTTCACAAATACACTAGTGTTCACTCTAGAACCCCACCCTGTATATTTATATATATATATATATATATATATATATATATATATATATATATATATATATATAGGGGAAGGTTTAAATGAGAACGCTAAATATTGTGAGAACCGTGAGAACAAATGAAAAAACCGCGAGAACTTGGTCAAAAACAATTCAAATTCAAAATTTTTTTCTACACTTATCATTATTATTCGAATACAATGTTAGAAATTTAATTTACACATTTAAATTTACGTGAATTCGTAAATAAAAAAAATTTACACATGTGTAAGTTTGCCATTTACACATGTGTAAATCTGTTATATTTACACATGTGTAAAAAATCTAAAAAGAGTGATTTTGAAAGGAGAAATGAATTATTTGATGTTGTAAATTCTTTTTTTAATGTTGTATCTTAATTAAAATGAGGTTTGTATTAAAAAAAATTGGTTTTGATTGGTTTTTTCATTCGTTCTCACGGTTCTCACACTATTTAGTGTTCTCAAGATAACCCTCCCCTATATATATATATATATATATATATATATATATATATATATATATATATATATACATATATATATATATATATATAGAGAGAGAGAGAGTTAGGTTAATGTACAAGATCTCTTATCCTACATTACGTACGCGATCATCTCAGCCGTTAGATCTTCATCCCACATTGAAATCGCATGTTGGTTTTTTGTAACAATTACGCATGCGATTTCATCCATGCTATTTTATAACATGCGATTTCACATCGCGTACGTAGCGTACGTTAGGCCATTTTGTACAATACACTTTTTCTATATATATAGGGTATGGTTCATGTGAGAACCACCTTTATTGCAAAAACACCGAAAACCAATGTGAACACAACAAAATTAACCCACTACACCACCCAAAACCTAAAAAAACCTACGCCCCACCCCCAAAAACCAAAAAACACCTAACACCCCCCACCCCCCATAAACCTAAAAAAAAAAACCTTACCCTCCCCCTTCGTCCATTTGATTATATTTTTTGTACGCCCGAGTCAACGCGTATTCCTCTTCCTTCGTCCATTTGATTATATTTTTTGTACGCCGCGGTGCGTCCTTATCCTTCTTCTTATGCGACCTTTTGCCGCGTTTCGATGTTTCTTGCACCGGTTCGGGTTGCATCTCCGGTACGACTTCCACATCGGGTTCGGGTTCGGCTTCGGGTTGTGACGGTTGAGACCCGCCGGCTTGACCATAGCCGAAAGTGGGAGGAACAAACGGAGGGGCGCCACTCAAGTAAGCCGCGTAAGTTAAAAAGCTCGGGTCCATGTCTTGAAGGTTGTACGGGGTTTGCGGTTGGGTTGTGTTCGGGTTTGCGGGTCTAGCGGGGACACCAAAAGGAGGGCGGTATGGATGCATGATTGTATAAAAATTAGAAGAAAGTGGGTTTTTTTTTATAAAAGTTGGAAGAAAGTGGGAGAGATAGTGAGTTTTTGTATAAAAAATGGTGTGAATGTGGGGTAAATATATATAGTGGGGAATATTTTAAATTAAAAAAAAAATAAAGGAATGTTACCGTTTGAAAACGGTCGAAAATGGTGGGCCCCATGCGATTTTAACCGTTATATTTAAAACGCCGGAGGGGATTTTTTTCGAAAAACACGCCCTAAAACGCCCCCTGTAATGGGGGGTGGGCGTTATGCGGCGTTTTCGGGCAAAATTTTAAAAAAAAAAACGCCCCATTACACACGTTCTAATGCCTTACTCCTGCCCCCGCCTAAACCAGGCCCTTCTCTGTCCTCGCCAACAACCCTTTTCTACTCATTTATTATTATGGAATCTTTTATCAAGTTAGAAGTTCTTAATGGGATTTCTTTTTGTTGATTGCTTTTATTATATGCCTTTGAATATTTGATTTGTTTTACAATTTATTTGATTAAGGTTTAAATTATGTTTGATAATGTAACCTAACCTGAAGCAGCTTAATTTATAATGTATACAACGAGCTAAAAGAACCATTTATTTGATTAGGTTTAAATTATGTTTGATAATGTGACCTAACGTGAAGCAGCTTAATTTTTTATATACAACAAGCTATAAAAACCAGACCCGTATAAAAATTTCTAAGTCCGTCATGCTAAATACGTTATATATATTTCCGTAAAGCATCATCAAGAGTAATAAAATAAGAAAGTAGTATTTCTTAAAACCCATTTTTTGTCGTGTTCCCTTTCCTTTCCTTAAGCATTACTTTTGTTTCTTTGAACTTTCTCCACAGCTTCTTTTATATAATAAAGTTAGGCAACCAATATTACAGCCATGGTGAACTCAAGGCTGTACACCTTTGATTCCATGCTTTTTGCCTAACACTTCCGACTTCTTATATATTGAATGCCTGAATGGTGCATTTTTACATGGAGTAAGAAAACATCATTTTTACATTTTCAAGCAAGATTATATTCTTTGATAGACAGACCTCTATTCACTTTAGAAGCGAACAAGACGAACGAAGCTTGTTTGAATTCGTTCTTTTAACTTTGATTAAACAACCTAACACACCAACACATAAACAAACGGAGATTCTTATTCATGTGCATCATTAAGAAAATCAATATGTTGATGTTCGTTTATGTTTGTTCATTAATTTCCTAAATGAACTTGAATGAGAACGTAAATGAATGAGTGTTTTCTTTTTCATTCTTTAGTCGATTACCCATGGCTTGTTCTAAAGTTTGATTACGCTGGTGGGTTGTTGAGCATAATGGGCCATTTTGTATTCTAATAACGCTACTAGAAAAGTGGGCAATTGTGACAAAAATTGCGACCAACAAAAGGTGGTCACAAAATTAGCGACCAATTTGCGACCGAAATCAAAATGACCGCAAAATTAAAGACCAATTGAGAATCGGTTGCAAAACGGTCACAAAATTTTGTGACCGCATTTTTCAGTTGCAAATAAGTTAAATAGTGGTCGAAAAACACGGTCGCAAATACCAGAAATATATAAAAAAGAAAAAAGTTGCGACTGTCTAAATCAGACACAATTACAAGAAAAAAACAAAAGTTGCGTCCGTTTAAAACTATATATAAAAAACGAAAGTTCCGCCAGTTTAAAGCGGTTCAAATAAAAGAAAACAACAAAAGCGAAACTTGCGACTTTTAAATCGGTCGCAAAGAAAGCAATTTTAAAGTTACATCACCATTTTTTTAAACAAGCAAAGCAACACACTGACTACAAAACAAAACCACGTACATCACCATTTTTTTAACTTACAAACCATTTTTCCAAACTGAAAATGAAAACCCTAGATCCCAAAATTTCACCACTTCTGTTATAAAGCGCTAATTCGTCCATCAATTCACAAAATTCCGATCATATCGCGGAAAAACACAAATCCGGTGGTTCGTCACTCATCCAGTGCAGCTTTCAACGGTCAGTTTCGCGGTCCGGTAAGTTTTATCGTCCACAATCTCATCGTCATCGTACCCCGCATTCTATTCTCCGGCAAGATCCGCATCTTTGACAAGAATCACCGTCACACGCAACGTTACGTGATGGCTTCTCCGTCTGTTTGTTTCTCGATCAATCACCATCACACATCCCCTAACCGTACGATTGCGTCCATGTTCTAGTTTATTGTTTACTTTTTAGTGTATTTAAGCTAGTTGAATTAGGAAGGAGTGAAAACAGAAAATCGAAGTAAAACATTATCTCTTCTTCATCTTGTATTCTTGGAGTCTAACCCGCTCAAAAGGGTCTCTATCTTAGGAGATTGGTTCATCTCGAATCGAACCCCATCATTTGGTGCTTTCATTCTCGATCATCATGCCTCCCCGTACGAGCTTCGAAGAAGGCGTCACGACCTTAGTCGACATATAGTCAACCGGCTAATGACCCAACAACAAGCTATTGCCGTCCAACAAGCCTCACACCACCATGTCGATGCTTGACGCCATGTGGTGTTTTCTCGCGCAACAACAACGTCTGCTTTTTGCGCTTTACTCGGCCTAGAACCTCCACCTCCGCTTCCCGTTCGACCGCTACCCGCAACAGCCGTCACCATAAAAGACCCAAAAAACTCACATGCGCCCCCACCAACACTGCTACAAACATCACCACCAAACCAGGTAATGGTACCAAGCCCGCCACAAATCCCGTTACCTAAACCAACGACATCCTTTGAACTATATGAAAGACCAACCGGTGCAGACGCCACACCATCAACAGCACCAACAGAGGAGCCGAAACAAGCACCGGTTAGTGATACTCTTTTGATCCGTTCTGTCAAAAGGATTAATCCTAATCAATTGAGTATCAAAGTTCATTTATTCTGGAAGCAACTTTCACTTCGTGCATCCAAGGATTTCTCAAAGATAAGGATGGACATGTTCACGGAAATACCACCACAACCAGCAGGGTATTTCGGAGCTCAAATATTTTAAAAATTTATTTATTACATCCAAACATCTACTAAATATATTTGAACCTTAACTCCATGCATTGATTTTTATAGGAAAGGCGAAAAAAGAGACTATGCATAATAAGGCGAAGAAAGAGACATGCTTGATAGGATGGCACGCATTGAACCAATGTTAAAAGTTAGGTCTTCCAACATTTAATCATTGAGTTAGGTAATAGCCACTTTATTTTCCATAAGTATAATGTTAGGATAATTTGGGATGATTTAATTAATTGTTTTATACCATTTTAAAATTTGATAAATGCTTAAATTTAAAAAAAGAGTATATGATCTAGCACGTTTAAAATAGAAAATAACTAAAAAAGAAAAGAAACATAATAAATAAATTTTGCGTGCGTTAACAGTCATGAAATTATCGGTCGCAAAACGGTTGCAATTGCGATTGCTAAACGGTCGCAAAATTGTAAACGCAAGCGGGTGCAAAATAGTCACAACAAAACTACAAAAACCAGAAGCAGTCGCAAAATTTGTGGCCCTTTTTTTGCTCGCAAAAGCTAGTCGCAAAAAATTAGTAGCACTTGCAAATTGGACGTAATAGGGAAATTGCGACACGTTTTTCCGACTGCATGTTTGGTCGCAAAATAGTCACAATGGGGCAGTTGCGACGTTTTGCGACCGTAAATGCAGTCGCAAAAACCTAATTTTGCATTAGTATAAGTTGTGTGAAGAATGTACAAAATGTATCTCCATGCACAATAATAGTTCAAATGTAAAAGGCAATGTATAGCAATGGTGGCGAGTGAGTAGTAAAACGATAAATAGTGCTCAATAGACGAAACTAAGAAACTTGCACGTGTGTCTGGTTTAACCCAACAAACGTTATTTATGCATTTTGTTTTCTACATTTTTTTTTTAAATCTAAAAAGTTTTTCCAATTTAATGGTACATATAAAGTTGTAGATGTTTACGCGCAACTACAAATTAAGACTTAATGAAATAGTTTATTGTCGTCATTTCATTTGAATTTAACTTAAACTAGTATTTTTACGTCGTGCGTTGCTGTGAAACCGAACAAATGATAATGTAAACACGTGATTTAAAAATAAAACATGTTGTTTAAAAAGCCAAACATTAGAACGGTTTAGTGTATTATTTTAACGTTTTATGATATCAAATAAATACTTTATGTTGAGTATAACTTCGTTTTTAACAAAACTTATAACGGAAATTAACGACAACTACGCACTTAAGTTTTAGAAAAAAAATTATAAACGTAAATTATTAAAAAAGTATCAAATTATTTGATAAATTAATATATGTTCTAAAAAGAATTATTGAAAAAATGGTAAAGGAAATTTATGGTTTTAGAAAAGAAAAAAATGTTATTAAAAGTAAATATAATAATAAACTATTAGAATATATTAAATAAAAAATAATAAAAAAACTATATATTAATTTAAAAATAAAGTTACTATTAATCGTCATTCGTAAACTATATATAGTAGATGATTTGACCTGTGCTTCGCGACAGTAAATTAGTTGAGGATCAAAGGTGTAACCTGGTTTTCATAGAATAGATTGTAAGGTTTGGTTACAAAATGTGATTAATACATATAAAAAGCAGCCCATGGTTTTGCATAACATATCGTAAGTTTATTTACAATAACTACTTTAGTTATTTTAGATGTTCAAAATGTAGTGCATTCTGATGCATTTGGTTACGTTCTTTTTGCTGGGCTGGTATTTGTTAGAGATCTATTCCGGGAACCTGAGTTTCTTGGTGTCGCTTACACCTTTTGTATGTGTTGTTTAAGTTCATTAGTAATGATGTCTTTGTTAAAAGTGGGTTTAAGTTAATAGTTGGTATAGGATGGGATACCTCATTGATATAATTGACGTTTAGCTGAAGGTCTGTTTTCATTTGATTCTAGGGCCAACTTTTTGTTTGAAGCAGGTGCTGTTTGTTGGGTAGGCAAGGCGGTGTGGCTGTGATGTTTAGCGTGTTATTGAAGACTTTGTTGACGGAGAGAAGACTTGAGTTGGCAGTTGATGAACGGGCATATTGAACTTGCATTGTGACCTCTTTTCCAATGGCTTGAAATAGGGGTTCTAGTGTTTCATAACGGTCTGCGAAGCCATGCTGCAAGATCATGTCTCTGCATTGGATGCCGATTGCCTCGTCAAAAAAGGTTGCCATGGTAGGAGTTGTGTTGTCTGTGATTGTTGCGGACACGCAGTACCTGTAATTAATTATTAATTAGGATATATGATTTCTTGTTTTTGTTTTTTGTGTTGTATATTTTTTTAGTCTTACATGAATTTTGGTTTCGGTAGGTTTTGGTGGCTACCACACGACCAGCCTCTTTTTGTTTGGATTATTTTTCTTGGGCATTGTGGGCACATTGTGTAGTACCATGGCCGGCCTTTGATGTAAGCTGTGATTGATGCTTTGCAACTGAATGTTTGCCCCTATATCACAAAGTTATTAGATCATGACATTATTTTAATGAATAATATAAGTAAGTCGTGACTTTCATAAGAAGACCATTTGAGTACCTGGTTTTCTTTTTGGTGTCCTAAGAGTTCCGAAATCGTTCTTTTGTTTCTGTCTTATACGCGAAGATGGCGTTCTTGTGATTCGTGGCCAGGGGTTGCTATCAGTAGAAGTTGTGTTCCATCTTTGAACCTATAGAAGTAAAGTTGTTTGTTAGATTAGAAAGAAATCTTATAATTGAGTAAGATAAAGAGTTTTCTTCTTTACCTGTTTCTAGTTTCTATGACGCTCTCTACAGCAGGGTTGAAGTAAATGTGTGTTGCTGGGGTTGATGACAGTTGTAGTTTTTCTGACGTGTGGCCTTTGAAGATGGTGACCTTCAACGATGTGAACGCAGCGACAACTAGTTCTTCTGCACTTAACATTGCCTGCCTATCAAAGCGTGGTAGAACCTCTTCCCATAGGGTGACATCAATGGTTGAACCAGCGTATTGATTTTCTTGTTATTTTCTAATTAAAGTTAATGTATGAAGTAGTTGTTATCTAATAGTACCTGATATCTGTTAATTTTACACGCAAATACTGCTTCCCCTTTTTAGTGGTACCTGGTATGGTGTCTTCTATTTTGCCCATGTAGTCTGTCAAATGAAATACAATGTCATGCTTGAATGGCATTGAAAGTTATATAATTAAATGATAAAGATCAGTAAAGATGTAGGTGATGGCAATGAAAAGTGATATAATTAAATGATAATGGTGTGAAATATCATAACTGAGATTACTAACACTTTTTTTACAGATTTAAAGTAAATAATTTTTTTTAAATAAGATTACTAACAGAGAAAGGATCATATGAGTGGACTAATTTATTAAGCGTAAAGTAGTTAATATACCAGGTAGATACCTAAGATCATGAATGAAAATAATTAGGATGGTAACTTGGTTGGTTGTTATAGCTATATTGAGCATGCATTCGGTAGTCTTTGATCTATTAATATAACAAATGCACTACCTGTGAGAACACTATCTATGAGGTTATCGTTAATCCAGAGATGCAAGTCATCATATGGATAAAAGTTAAAGTAATACAGTGGGAATGTTTCTGAGGCAGGTATCAAGGTTATTATTGTTGTTGTTCCCATGTAAATACTGGCTAGATGTGTGTTAACTTTTAGTGATGCAGGTGCATCGTTGCATATGTAATCGTCAAGTAAGTAACATGAAAATAGACTGATCTTCCTTTCAAAGTAATCGTTGTCTAACCAAGGGACGGTTGCCTGTATTCCATCTCCCTGCATGTACGATAGGTTATTTTATTATAATGATGATAATGGGTAAGTAATGTGTGTAAAGGAAGCACATACATATTTGTCTATCATGAAGTAGTAGAGGTCGTTACTTCGTTTCCACTTTCTTATAACACGGACCTCTATTGGTGCTGGATCGCCCCCGGGGACGATTGATGCTATTATGAAGTTAGTCATGATTGTCGTCCTACTGAACAAAAAATTTGTTGTTATTAAATACAATGTATTGGATGTTAGCAGTTATTGTGTGTCAATAAAAGTATTGAAGGCACTAACGCTATTAGATAAGTAATCTAAGTAAAGGGTCGTTTGATTAAGTTAGGAGTTGTAATGAGTATTCATGATAGTTATTTATAGTTGTTATTATTCTTTAAATGTGTTTGTGAAGTCTGGTAATAACCTCATGAGCTGTAATTTCACCTAGCAGCTTCGAATACACAATGTTTTTTGTTTTGTTCACTTCGCAATTTTGTTGAGGTTCTATAAGGACTTTGAGACCTGTTGGGGATGTTGCTCTTGATAGAGCAACATATAGTTGGCCATGACTAAAAACAGGTTGTGGCAAGTAAACGACAATTTTTTTAATGATTGGCCTTGGCTTTTATTTATGGTCATTGCATAACATGTTTTTATTGGGAATTGTCGTCTTGTGAAGATGAAGGGCAAGTCGTTGCTACTGTGTACAAAGTTGATTCTAGGTATGTAAACACGGTGTCCTACAGCGGTGCATGTAATTAAACGTGCCTCGATAATTCTGGGTAACAATTGAGATATTAACAATCTAGTACTGTTACACAAACCAGATTTTTTATTAATATTGCGAAGCAGAATTACAGGGGCATTCACTTTAAGTTTTAGGCAATGTGGGGGAATGTCGTTGAAGTTCAATAAGTTAAGATACTCAGGAGGGTTCATAATATCCGTGTCACCTCTACTTTCAGAGTGAGGTACCATCGAGTCGAGACTTAAATATGTTAAACATTCTCCGGTGGAAGATGCAAGTATCATGTCGTTTATTTCATCAGCAGTGTCATTTCTCGGGCATACTATGGCTCTTTCGGACAAAGTAACTGATGTTGGAAATTTGAGCAGGTCATCATCATAAATGAATCTTATTAACTCTCATAGTCCATTCTCTCCAGATTGGATAACATATTGTGAAGGTATATCAATGAATTTTGAGTCTGGCGGTGATTCTTTGTCAACTGCACCTGTCTTACCATCCCCAACATCAAGTAGTCATTTGGAGAAGGATGTTATAACTACTTTTTTAGTGATAGTTGCATTGGATTGTGATAAGAGCATATTCTCCATGAGCCTGTGAACACTGAATTTGTCCCACAAATAAGACCTGGGTAGTGATGATGCTATGATTTCTGCTTTTGAAGCTTTTGGATTGACCGAAAGTGTTTGTCTGAAGTCTCCTACCAGTAGTACTGATTTTCCGCCAAATGGTTTATATTGGTTTCCAAGAACATCTCTGAGACTTTTATCTAAATATTCGAAGCATCGAAAGATTCGAAGCACCGATGATCGCTCATTGGTGCCTCGTCCCAAATTATAAGGGATGTTTCTATGAGTAGTTGTGCAAGCTGTGTGTGTTTTTTTTTTATGTAGCACAAAGAGTCATCAGTTAAATCCAATGGATTTTGAATCGAGAGTGTGTTGTTCTTCCTGATGGCAATAATAATGAGGCAATTCCAGAGCTGCTACTGCTAAAACAATCTTTCTAGTCGACCTAAGTATAGCAATAATGGCAGTCTAAAGATATGTATTTGCCTGTACCCCCATGGCCATACATAAATAAAAGTTCTTGTATATCATCATTTACTGATTTAAGGAACATGTCATATATTTTTCGCTGCCGAAGATTTAGATCATGTAACATTGTAACATTTTGGGCAGCTAGTGCCTTAAGATCATAGCACTTTTCTTCCATAAGCAACCGATTTCTAAGCGATGTGACCATGGTGGCAGGAGGCATTGGAAGACCAAAATAAGCATATGACAATGTGGAAGGCCTCTTTTTTGAAATTCGATTGTGTATAGATCTGGAAAAAGGAGAGGTTGTCAATATTAGTACTTAAGGGAAAAAAGAACATACGTGTTAAATAATAACACAAAGTTTAGGAATATACCCACTGCAACATTCCCAAAAGTCTTATGTGTCTTCAAAAACTTAGTTAAAGCTTCAACGTTCATTTGAAACACTCTAGCAATAATGTCTGGTCTATCTTGCGAGTTTGCGCAACCAATATTATTCAAGTAACACTTGATTTCCAGCCATTTGACACTACATGTGAAAGTTATGAAATATTGTGGGTTACCATGTACCCTACAAATTGCAAGAGCATCTCGATAATGTTTGTACATATATCGAGGGCCGCCGGTAAAAGAAGATGGTAGGACTATTCTATTTTCAACCTCTCGACCCTCGGTATCACCTTTCGAGAAGGCATTATGGATGCCACGTAAGAAATCAGAGCGGAATTTATTTTGATTGTTACGATAATATTCAAGCCGACATTGCTCTATGCACACATTGCGTCGACCAAATATTGTTGGAAGAGACGACATGCCTTTAACAACAACGTGTACGTGTCCTTACGATCGTGGATTTGATAGGCATAAAACATATTCATGGTTAGGTTTCGGTCTTTTTCTCTAGAATCCTGAGTTAATTGAAGTTCTGGAGACTAGCCTGGTTCCGCATAAGGGAAAAGAAGCGGGTTCTAAAGAGGCATGTACGAAGGATGCAACTTGCTCGCACGCTTTGGTATGCCTTCTTTACTATGTACCACAATATCAAAGTCACTTGCTAAAGGGTCATTGTCGCGTACGATAGCACCAAGAGTACCCGCAACAGGTAAGCCGTAATTGTTTTGCTTAGCCTTGTTATAAAGAGTAATTGCAAACTCCGGTACTTGTTGCGAGCAAAGCTCAGCAGCACTCTTGAAAAGGCGTACAAAACCATTGATTTCAGTTAATGTACGGGTAAGAAGTGAGACAACATCTGAGGACAACCGGCGTTCATCATCACTATCAAAAAAGTGAAGTCTATTTTCAACTTCGTGTAGTGTATCATAGATATACATTTGAAGGAACCTAGGTCTCTTGCCTTCTAAAGGGCATAAAGATCCAATCCAATGTGAAATTTGACCAGCCACCTTAAAAACGTATGGACCAGCAGAATGGTTAACCATATCATCGACGTTAGCACCAAACGATGTCATGGAAAACATTGAATTATACGCACGTATGTTTAACATGAATTGCATCCTAGAATACAATTTTTTGATACATGACTGTGGCTCAGTTGGAAAAGGAATGCGTACACCACCTGCTTTGCAACACGTGTTATATCTAGGCCTTTGTCTTAGAGGAGATGATTTCAGCCACTCTTCAAACCAAAACAGTGCGCCACAGTATTCGCATTCGCTTGTACAATCTCCCAAATCAACATATGAAGGGCCAGGCGACTGTGAATGAAGTGATGATGTTGATGGACCCTCAGACTATTCCATATTAGGCTGGATAGAAGTGAGAGACTGTAAGGAGCATTGATCAGCAGCAGCCCTCAGCATGGCTGATCGCCTTACTGACTGAGCAACTGTTTGCACACCAAACTCATTAGGTACTTTCGAGGAAGACTGTTTGCTAGTTTTTCAAGTGCAAGAGCCTTTCGTTTTCTATTCAAAGGACGTGTAGCCATACTTTTGCAAACGCTTGCTTAAAATGGAAATAAGGTTGGACTATAAAATGAACAAAAACATCAGGTAGTATACCAATAGAGCGAACCAACATACAAAAGAGCGCTTTTATCTCAACCAAACCAACATACAAATGAATATTATACATCCCAATTCTAAATTATAATCAACACAAACACTTGAATCGAATACAACAAAATCAATATTTGAGATGTGGCCGTCATTTTCTGTTAAATCATAGTTACCAGATATATTAATTACAAACTGGGTTACTAGTCTTAACTTATTTTGTTATCACTTTACCTATGTGAATTTTCCTGAATAACTGTTACTACTAAGATATAATATAAAAATAGACCCCAAAAAATAACAATTACCATACATGAACAATTAAATAAGTACCTATCTTTAGATATTTGAGAAGAACTTCTTTTTCCTGGGTAATCCTTGAGTTTCTTCCTACACCTCAGCAGAAGATTCAGAGTTAAAAGATGTAACACAAATTCATGATAAGAGGTTAAAAGGCTTCATTTGTTTAAAAATTAGCATATATTCCCCCTTTTATTAACATAAACCCTAGTTTTGATATTAAAAATCACAACTTTTATTGTAGCACAAATTCATAATAAGAGGTTAAAGGGATTCATCTGTTTAAAAATTAGCATATATTCCCCCTTTTATAACATAAACCTAGTTTTGATATTAAAACTCACAACTTTTAAGATAAAAAACCTTCGATTCTTAACGATAATTTGAATATATAAATGATTTG